>NW_013952777.1:27792-29444 GCF_001266775.1 Austrofundulus limnaeus
CTAACTAACTAACTAACTAACTAACTAACTAACTAACTAACTAACTAACTAACTAACTAAAATTAGAGAATACACATTTTCTGGGAAAGGCTTTTGCTGAAATTTGTATAAGAAATCAAAGCTAAGTTGTCAAAGCTTGAAAAAATTAAATTATGATAAGGCTAGCTATAAAATAAAGTAGCATATAGCTAGAAAATAAAAGTAGCAAAAGACTAGATAAAATCTAAAACAAGAAAAATAACAAACCTGACAAAGGCTAGCTTAAAGCTAAAAACATCAAATGCTATCCAACAATAGGCTATTAAGCAAATTAGATGCAAGTATCAAAATGCTTACTAAAAGTAGCAAAAAAATAGCTAAAAGTTAAAACTAATAAAAATCTATAAAAGCTAATAGTATCAGAATGGTAACAATAAAGTAAAGCAGCATAAGAGGACAAAATTACGGAGCCCGCAAGGGGACATGGGGAGATTTTTTCATTTGCATTCCCACGAAATAGTATTGCGTTACCTCGCAATACTTTTGCGTTACCTTGCAAATTTTTTTCGTTCCCACGCAAAAGATTGTTTTGTATATGAACTGAATTAAATCAGATTTTTATTTTGAAATATCTGGTTACCAAAACAGGATGTGTCGCCACAGTTCTTGAAATTGACATTGATGTTGCGTGGCTGCACTGTGTTAAAATATCGGCATATGACATGCTTCTATGCGTGGCTGTGTGATTTATTCATTCTGAAGCTGAATTAAAGCAGTAGGCTAACACTAATGGTGAACATGTGAGTTTGTTAATAAACCAGCAGGCACAACAGTGATAAACTACTTTTGCGAGGGAACGCAAAAGGTATTGTGAGGTAACGCAAAAGTATTGCGAGGTAACGCAATACTATTGCGTGGGAACGCAAAAAAAAAAAAAAAAAACTCCTATGTCCCCTCACGGGCTCCCTACAAAATTTACTGAGCTGGGGAAGGGACATTGGGGATTTTTTTTCTTCTGCGTTCCCACGCAATAGTATTGCGTTACCTTGCAATATCTTTTGTGTTCCCTTGCAAAAGTGATTTATCACTGTTGTGCCTGCCGTTTTATTAACGAATTCACATGCTCACAATTAGCGAGTTAGCCTACTGCTTTAATTCAGGTTTGGAATTAATATATCACACAACCACGCATGGAAATATGTAATATGCCAATATTTTCACACAGTGCAGCCACGCGAAATCAATGTCATTTTCACGAACTTGTGGTGACACATCCTGTTTTGGTAACTGGAYATTTCAAATTAAAAGTCTGATTTAAATCAGTTAGTACAAAACAAACCTTTGCAGAGAACGCAACACAATATTGTGTGAGGGAATGCAAACATTTGAGTTAATGCAAAAGGTTTTGTGAGGTAATACAAAAGTATTGCAAGGTAAAGTAGTAGTATTTCAAGGATCAGTTAATTTAATAAACAAGACTACATACAGTTATAAATGTCTAAATGTAGGTCAAATTGCAATTATTCATCATTATTACTACCAGAGACATGACCAGTGGCAACATTCAGAGAAGAAGAGGTTCATCCATCCATCCATCCATTTTCTTCCGCCTATCCGGGGTCGGGTCGCGGGGGCAGCAGCTTCAGAAGGGAGGCCCAGACCTCCCTTTCCCC
>NW_013952777.1:31594-33194 GCF_001266775.1 Austrofundulus limnaeus
CCGCAGCTCCGATAAGCCGCCTCGCCAATGGAGGCACGGAACATGGTCCATTCAGACTCAATCAGAAGAAGAGGTTGTCTTTAAGAAATACAAAGGATTCAATTTTATCTCTGACAGTTTTCCCCTCATATCCTCAGCTTGTCATTTTGCTATAGGTAAACCTAGAAAATGACAACCAATGTAGTTTTAAATAACAGTTCTCCTGTGTAAAAGTTTTGTAAAACAAACAAGAACCATTTAGATTAGATAAATTTACCTATAATCCCACTCAATCCCAACAACACTACTTGCAGCAGTTGTTTAAATCTACCAAGCAGTGACTTAAAAAAACTATGTACATAGCTTATTTGAAGTAAAATTAGTCAAAGAAATTTAAAGTGATGTTGTGGCCTGCTATTCAAACCTGGACTCCACACCTGTGTGACCACTGTTGAGCTGCTACGACCTCTTCACCCTTCATCTCAGCTCACATTACAGCACATCTCATTCAATACAGTTGCTGCTGGAAGACTGAATATCTGAGCGACTGATCCACAACCTGCAGCTAATATCCACCTCGACCCCCTCGGCTCAGAGACTCATAATGGAATGAATGGAGCTGCGGACTCGCTGCCTTTTTGGCTTGAGGCGGTAATCAGTTTCCCCTGATGAGGGGCCACGCAGTTCACTTTTTGCTGGGTTAGATAAGAGGAAGCAGAGCAGAGACCTTTAGTTTGGCCTAATGTTAGGTTCACCATCAGATAAACAGACTGATTTGATCTCACTGCTGCAGGGAGGAGATGACTTCTGCAATACACTCACTGGAATTCGTACTTTGTGGTTTCAAGTGTGGATTACAAACTAAATGTTACGTCTCTCTCTGGCTGTAACTGCGTGCAAATATGCCTGTTCGTGTGGAAGTGAGTGCTATTTCCTAAATAAATTGAAACATGTCTTTTCGGAACCAAGTGGCATATTATCGGCCCAAAAACAACTCATAAAACAAACAATTTACTTGTTGTTTTAGTTTATTAATATGAATGATATTTACTATATTTAAGAATTAGTTAGTTAAGCATAAATGACATAAATGAAAGTGATGAGACAAAAWAGGAAACCCCTTCCCTTCAGGACTTTTACAAGCAGTCTGTGTTCAAACAGGCACAGAAAGTTTTGCAGATCTCTTCATACATCTTTCACTCAAAAGGTACAAGGTTCCCAAAAGGACACTGTTTTAAAAATGAATTTGATTCCACTTTAAATGAAAAATATTTTCCAAAGGTGACCCAGAGTGAGAAATATGTCTGTTAGTAATAAAAATACTGTCATTTTTAGTATTCTTAGCAGTGAAGCCCACACAAAGTTGTGTTACAGAGACTGCATACTCAGTGTTTTGCAGATCTTTTCATGAAACCAAACTACTAGTAGTTTGCGGTAATCCCTGTAATATCATGGACACTGGAAATACAGTAAATACTGTACAGTACAGTAAGGGATGTCATTTTTTTTCTCTTGTGCTATTCTGTGAGTTTTCAAGCTAAATTGTTAAGAACAATATAATTTACTGATTTTGTAACAGGAACATTATTGTAAATTCAGTTCCCTATATATATATATATAT
>NW_013952777.1:33334-35685 GCF_001266775.1 Austrofundulus limnaeus
CCAGTACACTACACCTCGTGACACATGGCCTGTGCCCACGTTCCACCTGGAGCACAACATTTCCACCTCCTAACAGTGGCTCTTACTGCATTAAAATCCCGCCAAATGTGCTGTTTTATTGGACAACCGGCACGTCCAGTAATTGCATTTTTTTTTCATAATTCGTGGGTAAATGTGAAAATTGGGGCTTGACTGTACAACATATTTTGGACATGGAATTAWTGCAATATATCTTACTGGTAGATTAGATAAGTTTGTTTTATCTAAGACTTCATTAACTGTTTATTAAGTCCCACTAAAATGTGAACAGAGGACAATAATGTTTTGCCTGTTTGAAAGAGTGAGTCTGTCTTTGTCAGTAAAACGTCTCCTGAACCACAGAGCACATTTTACTGAAACTTTCAGTATGTATGTACAAGTGGGTAAAGTTTTGAGTCAAACAGTTTCATATTCAGCCTGTTGACCTAAGAAACCCCCCAAAATTGCAACAATCAGCCAATTTTGTAAATCTTCAGCWAAAATTTGCTGTGGTTGTAGCTGAGAGCCTTTCACATCACAGACTCCAAGAGCTACTCTTTTTGAAGACCTCTGCTTAAAACATCAAATCTGTTGGTCTGTTAGCAAAATATCACATAATCCATTTGATTAATTCACCTTTTAGTTACGTTTGACACAGGTGATTAAATCAGCTGGTATAGATGAAACCCCTCACTCATGTCTTCTTTAGTGCTTTGTTTGATGCAACTTTTACAGCAGTTCTGTGTCTACAAGCATAAAGTGCTGGTCGTGTAAACTGTTAGTTTTCCTTTTAATGCCGTCATCCATCTATCCCACTTTTAATTGCCCAAAACCCTTCAACCACTAAACCATCAACCTGTTCACATTAGATGAGCTCTGTTTGTGTTCAGATCACTCCTCTCAGGCGGCTTCCCAATGGGGGAGAGCTGATGAGAGGGTATATTAAGACCGTTAAACAGTTGAGTGGGGCTGGGGGCTTCTGGGAGGCCAACGAGACAGGAGCCTTTATTGGAAATGTAATTTTTGTTTGTCTCCAATTACCTCCCTGCTCATTTGTTTTACAGATGCTGTTATCGCGAAGAGAGCGCGCACTGGATTCTCCCTAGGATTGCTCTTCGGAGAGGCTGCAGTTTATTACAAATGGGGCGAGCTTTCATTGCAGATTGCCCTGGCGCTGCTCAGAGGTACGTGACCCGTCTCAGGAGCACCGGGGTCGACTTTATAGGGTTGAATTTACTCAAAACAAAAGTGAGGGGTGGGGGGGCTGTGTGGAAGTGTGCACGGGCTCGTGTTTGTTTGTGGACACATGATTGTGTTCATAAACTACCAACCATGAGCAGGAGAATAAATGTTTATCTGGGATGAAATGAAAGTAAGAAAAACCTGTTTATACTGAATGCCATAAATTATGCACATATGTGTTTATGGCTTCAAATGATGCAACATAATACTGACATTCTGTTTACTGGATTGGTTTACATTGAGTGTCCATATATTTTATTTTCAAGTAAATATGAAACTTTTTTGGTAAAATATTTATAAATGGTTACCTGCCAAATAGATTTTTTCAAATTCTAACTCAGGATCTAAGAAAACAGAAAGTTGAACCTTATTTGACCATTTCTGCTGGTAGAAATATATTTTTGAACATAATCTCCTATTTGAAACCAGAAAAAAAGTTTATCAAAACCAATGAGCTTGTGTTTTTCTGCTTATTATTTTTACTTTCTGTTCATGTTCCCTTTGTGTCTGTGTTTTACCTGCTCCTCAGTGTTCCTCCTCAGCTCCTCCCTCTCCTGCTAGTCTTCTCCCAGGTGTTCATCATTCTCTGCACATTGTGCATCTTTGTTCTGCAGTTCCGTGTTGTGTTGGCTTCCCGCCACATGTCTCGGACGCTCTTCATGTTTTGCTCCTGGTCTAAGTAGTTTGCTGCCACGTTGGCCATTTTCTTTGCTAATAAATCAGTTTTGTTTTTACTCCTTACTTCCTGCTTCCTGGGTCTGAAGCATTTTACAACCGTGATAGTTTGCCAGGTCTGCAATATTACAATGCAGGAAATATTTTTGCAAAACACAAATGTATAATTAATCACTGTAAAATAAAAAACAAATGAAGTCATTGCATGATTTAAATTAAACTATGACATAACTAAATCATGACTTATACTACAACAAAACCTCTTAAAGTTTAATTCAATGCTCAAAGCTGATTGGCTTATAGATACGGTTTATTTGCTGTGTGTGTGTGTGTGTGTGTGTGTGTGTGTGTGTGTGTGTGTGTGTGTGTGTCTGTGAAGAAATTTATAGTTAGTACTGATTAAATACAACACAGAG
>NW_013952777.1:35863-44404 GCF_001266775.1 Austrofundulus limnaeus
GAGGCGGACTCGGGCATTGAAGACCCTGTATATATTGGTTGACTTCCTGTTTTGACTTCCAGTGTGTGGTTTTGACATGCCAGCTCTCATGGCTGAATAAACCCTCACTCCAGAATTCTGGTGTTGTATGGCATTTATTTCTATCACAGATCATTTTATTTAACACTGGTGTTTTATCTGATTTCAGCCGTTATTGAACACATATTTTCTTACAGTTTGTGTGGGTCATCTTAAATTGGATTGCTCCAAAAGTTAGTCAGATGTGCATCTGATGAACCTTTTCTGAAAGTTTTGTAAAAATCTGTCCATTGGTTTGAAAGATATTTTGCTAAAACACAAAAGACAAAGAAATAATCAAAAGACTGGCATGATGATGTTGACAGTATTAGATGAGGATAACTCCTATACAGTAGCTACTACCACACCAAAATTTAGGGAAATACCTTTAAAACTAAAGGAGTTTAAGATCTTTTTTTTGTCTAAAGTTTATTAACTTTGGTGGCTATTTTTAGTTGAGTTGACTCCAACCTTTAACAACCTGCACATGTGTCTAATGTGCTGGTTTGAGATATTTTGCTAACATGACAGACACAAGGACTTACACAATAAGTAACAAATCAATAAATCAATAAACACAATGATGAATTAAAAAGGTGGTCGATAGTTTTCATTTGCCTCTTGCTTGTTTTCTTAGGGAGCAGTGAACTCTCGTCAGGTATTTTCCAGTTGCATGTCGTAACCGTTGTAGCAGGAGAGCTGCGTGAACGGGCGTTTAGCTAGAGGAGCTTCTTCTGTTTTCCGACGCCTTCTTTCTGCTGGTGACTCCTCAGGACACCGTACCCAACTTTAGGTTCACCGAGAGTTGTTTTTTTTTTTTACACTACGTAAATTTCGTACACTGTAAGCAGCATGTGGTTGACCACAGTTATTTTAYGAAGCCAGAGGAAGATACATAAAAGCCAGGTCTTTTTAATGATACTGAATTAATAAGAACTATGCAACACAAATTCCTGACACATATCAGATTTTTTGTGCATTTTTACGACATTGTACAAAGACAAATAAATAAATAAATAAATAAATAATCTAAAATAAGTTGTCTTTAATCTGAGTTTATGTGCTTTTGTTGCCTCATTTGCTGCACCTATAAACATGTTCCTCAGGCAGTAATCCCATCATTATGAGGGAATATTCTTTAATAAGGTCGCTGCCCTCCTGACCTCCACCCTTTTAAAAAAGAACAGAGGCAGTCATGTCTGTGCCACACTGGGAGACACCATTACAGGAGGGGAGAGGGGCTGGGGTGGGGGCTTGGGGAATAGGTAATTTGATTGGTGCAAAATTAGGAACTCCTCTGCAAAGGCATTATAGGAGAGTTCCTAGTGGGTCATTTTAGCTTCACTTCCTCCATATTTCTTAGCTTGATTAAAAATTGATCGGCAACGGCAATGTGAATATATTATTGGGGCCATTATTCACCCCTGACAGATAATTGGATGCTACACACAACTCTATTTTCTTTCGGGGCAAAGCCATCGCTTGTGTGACTCAGTGTGTTTGTGCATCTGTGAATATGTCTGTGTGAATGAGTGTGTGTTTAATGCAAAAAAAAAAGATGGAAAGAAAGAGTGAACATTGGGTTGATAGATGGATTAACCAAAACTTTTTTCTTCTTTAATGTAAGCCAATAAATCACCTCCTCTTCTCTCCTTTTTTCTCGCCATCCCTCCATCCTTTTCCAGCCCCCGCTGTCACCATCTACGGCCGCACGTGATGGATGTGTTATTGAAACATCATGCAAAGAGTATAATCATTTTTCTGGTAATCATTCATGATGTGTTCTCACATAAATTTGGAACGTGGCCATGAAAAACAACGTTAGATAAAACCAACATGGATTGGGATTAGTTTTTTTTCCCCAGTTGGTGCTTATGCTCCATCTCAAATTCACTTATTTAATAAAGATTGAGTTTTGCTTTAAAAAGCAGCTGAGCTGTGGAGAATGTGTGTGAATAAGCCAGCCTGATAGCAGTTAGCTAGCACCCCGCAGGCACAGATGGATATTGGAATGAGCAAAAGGCAATGTCTGCTCGGTGGCTAATGCTATTTGCTGTTCGCCCAAGGCTTAGCTTGCTGCCATTTTCACGCCTTCTTAATGTCTTAAACTGCATGAAGGAAGAGATGGGGTGCACAACATGGTGTGGACCACTTTTCTCTGAACAGAGTGGGGTTGTATGTCGTTGGCGCTGTGATGATCTGTTTTTGTAGAACTAAACATGGTTGTGAAAGATAAAGTTTGGTGGGTGCTTCATTTGAAATCTTTAAACTTTTTCATTAATAAAAAGAAAATTGTTTTTGGTGCTCTCAGCACCGTGAGAGGTGTTGAGGTTGCACCTGACAAGGTGTTGTCTTCAATGCCCTAGAAGTTCAGTTTTAGTTTTGTCTGACCACCTACATTTGTTAATAGAGGCTTGTTTTTCCTGTGGCCATTCAAGCCAAGATTTATGCAGTTTTTATGGTGGTCCTGCTCCATCTCTGGACTCCTGGATGTTTCTCTGATTAATGCCCATCTTATTTGGTCCATTATTTTAGGTGGACAACCCTCTCACTGCGGTGGCCTAATCTTTCCATTTTCCAATAATAGATTTACTGGAGTTTTGTGGAATGTTCAAGGTCTAGGGTATTTTTTAACACTCTGACCCTGATCTGTTCTAATCCACAACTTTGTCTCTGACCTTACCTGTGTGTGGTGTTCCTTGGTCCTCATGTTATCTCTTGCTTGGTGGTAGTCAGGACCAGCCCTATAGCCAATTAGACACTCTAGTCAAGATATCAGTTGATGCTCCTTGGGCAGTTTTCTAAATCTCTCTGCCACTTTATATTCATTTACATATAAAATGAAATAGTTTTGTCTTTGATATTATTTTTTATTATTAGAAACCAGGTTGTTCAATTAAAAGTGATCAATTTAAGTCATATTAAACGGAACACTAGAATTCTACCTAATATCTGCCAACATTTGCTGACAGCAATGAGGAGCACCTGTTCATGTTAACCAGCAGCTGTRGAGTGAAGCAGTTCCAGGGGTGTGCTCCCCCAGAGAGTTTAGTTAAAGATCTACTCAAAGCTATGCATTTCCCAGTTATTTGAAGACCATTTTACTAAATTGTTGTAAATCAGTATTTTATGAAGGTAGAACACTAAAAACCAAAATGTTAACCTGAACTTTATCTGAGATCATAACTGAAACTTTGATTATCATTATTTTGTTTTTGCATCATATAATACTTTTATTGTGAAATATCCTCTGCATTATAAGATGTCTCCTGCAAAGCAGTTGAGAAATACAGAACAAGTCACCTTCAAAAACWTGAGTAGCAGGGATTATACAGACTAAATCAGCTATAATCTGTGGTGCCCTCTGGATGGAAGGCACATTTAGCATTCGCCTATACTGCCTATGTCACGGTCCGACCTTAGTGGTATATTTTTATTATTTTTGATGAGTTCCACTAGAGGTGATTATTAGGTATACTGGATACTTATACAGCCAGGTTTAGTTCAGTTATTGTGATTTGAAAAAGTGGACATCAAGGGTAATTTTCTTATACAATTCCACACGAGTGAAAAAAAGTAATTTTTGTATTTTTACAAAGTAAGTTGTCCTCTCCAGACTTGATATGCGACTGTAACATTTAAAACCTCTGTAGCTGATCCTTACTGTGCTGTTCATCTAACATTTCCTTTTGTCCTTCAGCCCCTCCATTCTCTGCCAAATRTATTCATCCTTTGTCTTTTCTTCTTCTGCATTCCTCCTCTGTCCTTAAACAACTTCAAACTAATGGCACTTCTTCAGCATTATTCCCTCATTCTCCTCCTTTCTACATCTTTTGCCTCTTTTTCTATCCCCTCTCACGGGCGTGGGGGTTGGGGGGGCATTACCCTCCCCTCACAAATCGCTTCTCTTGAGTGGAAATTACTGGCAGAGATTAATAACGACTTTAGGCAGTAATGATGCTGCATCGAATGAAATATTTATTAAAGATCCCTCTGCTAGCAATTAGCATGGCATGTAATCGTTCAGCACAAGAAATCAAGATGATTGTGCCGCAGTCCCCCATCCCCTTATTGCCCTCTTCTCGGGCAACCCCCTGCGCAGCCTCTAGTCTTGCAAACTGCTGTGCCGCCATCACGACAAACACTTGCAGCCTCTTCCCCTGACATCATCTTTCCATGACAACAGTAGCTCTGGGAAGTTGTGGAGTCTTTGTGTGTGTGTGTGCGTGTGTGTGTGCGTGTGTGTGTGTATGTGTGTGTGTTGAGGGGTGGCAATGGTCCTGGGCGCTCAAATCTTAATTACAGACATTGGAAGGCTGGGGAGATTACTCCACCAGACAATTACACTGTCAGAGATGTGGACGTTCAAGGAGTCACTGCTGATTGGCTCAGGAGGATGCTGAAGTCAAACCGCAGGCACGTCAGAAAATACTGTTGTTTGGTCTTTGTTCCAAACTCCTGCCAAGTTGTCCCAGGCAGCAATGGCAGGAGAGAAGAACGTTATTAGATGTGTGTTTTGCATATCAGAGTCCACTTACCTCTTATGCCTAAAGGGACACTTTTCACAACTTTCACAAAAGTTTATTTATTTATTTATTTAAAAGGACTTATATAGTAATAGTAAAGCATGTATACAGTACTATGCTTCACCCAAAGCTTTTTGTAGTCTTTTTTTTAATCAAAAGGGCATGTACATATGTGTGTTAGCAAAATATTTCATCAACCACTGTGCAATTTTTCATAAAATTTATAAAAATTTATCATAAAATGTGTAGAAAACTAATTAGAGTTGGCACATTTATAATGAATGCCACAGCCATTAAAGACACCAAAAAATGGTCACAATTTAGTCATTTTTATAGATACTGACCTAAAATTTGGTGCGGTAGACGCTGAGACTTATCCCCAACACTTATCTGCAGTGCTAACAATAGCACAAAATCTTTCTTAAGTTTGGGTATTAGCTTCAACGTTTTAAGCAAATGAGCTCGTTAGGATGGGTTTTTAACAAAAGTGTTTGGAAAGTAAAATGTATATACATCCACAGCTGAAAAACGTTTGTTACCAAACTAATTCAAGATGTCTGCCACAGCCAACTCATCTGAAAAACACCGACAATTATTTAGTCAAATGTGCTTGTCAGGGAATGTCATGCCTTTGATTAAAAACCCCATTTTACAGAACGTGTGGCAAAGGGATAAGTTACATTTAAATAAATTAACTGTCTCTGTCTTCCCACCACAGAGGTGATAAAATCGCCCACCCGATCCTTTCAAGGATGAGCTGCCCTTGACGACGCACATGTTTGTGTTCAAACAAGCATGACCTCATTTTCAGATCTTCACCTGAGAGGGGACAATGGAGGCGTGAAGAGGGCGAGGAAGATAGAGGGTGCGAAGGGAAAGGCTGTTGTGGTGACGGCAGAGTTCAGAGGTCAGGKAATCAAACGTGTCCTTTTATTGGCTGCATCATCAAACATCAAGGAGCTCATCAGTGCGGCCAGTCAGGCGTGCGGCCCGGCTAATCAGCTCTCAAAACCGCTGTTTAACCATGCAGATGCTGTTCTCAGAAAGACAAGAAACATAATGGAGAAAAAGGAAAGGAAAAGGTGGTGGTGGGTGTGTGTGGGGGGGGGGGGGGGGGAGGAACAAAGACGACGGATCAATTTGCAATATTGTGGGCCGCAGCCCTCGGAACAAAGGCGGGACATGAAGCTAACACATTAAGTGATGCTCTTGGATGAACTTTGGCAATCAATAAACATCAGGGGTGGGGTGGTATGAGGGAAACACTGAGAAAGAAAAGATGAGAGGGAACAATAGATGAAGAGAAAACGAATGATTGAAGATAACGCTGATGTCTGAGACTTCTTTGTTTGACAAAGTTTGTTGCTCTTCCTCACTCATATTCTTAATTAGATAGTTATCTTTAGCCCKTTGATAGATTAGATAAGCTGTTAATTAATCTTTGAATCTAATTAACTGTCGAGCTATAATTAGCATGGGCCACATTATTGTATGACTTTTAAAAGTGCTGAAACAAAGATTTGTCTACACAGTTCCATTTTAACCTGCAACGGAACAATTAAGTGAAAAATCGTGGCATTCCATWCCAGAGCCTTTTACCGAAATTTATATTTTTATTAATTTTTTTTAAAAATCAGGTTAGTGTACTTTAAGTTTTTATGAAAACTTTGTTACTTTTTTGCAAGGTCAGTTAGAAATTAAATGGTGATTTTATGTTTTTTTTAAAAACAGAAAATGTAATAAATGAAAATAAAATCCATTTTTAGCAACATCACATAGTCCAACTTTTTCAAAGTGTCATTTGCATCAAGTTTTGAATAAACACATGTCTGCAAAGAGCCAGTCTGCAGGTTTTTGTTGTCTTTTGTTTTGATTCGAATGATATTTTCTGTTGCCATCCTTCAGGGGTAATTTCCCTTTGGGACAATACACTTTAGTTTGGCCTTGATCTGAAGAATGTTAACAGTAACTGAGGGAGAAGAAGCTGAATCACAGGAGAAACAATATAAAGATGTYGACTCTTAGAAGGAAAAGTAAAGTCTTTACAACAAAGATGAATAAAACATACTGAGAAAATGATTGACTTGAAAGATTTGGGATTAAGTTTTTAATCTGTTCTTCATCAGAAATTTGAAACATTAAAAAAATCAGAACTTGCCTCTTTTGTGTTGAAACACCTGAAGCAGGTAAAAAGCTTTTATTTAGTGAAATACTTTGCCTTAATTTTGAACTTTTTGAAAGTTTTGAAGCTTTTCACCACTCATAATTTCAAGAAATCTTTGAATTTCTTAAAACATCTTTGAGATGTTGATAAACCCAGTATCCTCTTTCACTGTGTTTTGGCAAGAATTTGGTGATATGATGTATATCTTAACACAGGGGTCACAATATTGTGATTCTGATATGTTGCCATTTTTTTCTGAAAAACAAATCTAATTATAAATGCACAACATGCATAAAATATGATTAAATTAAATTTATTTTTATGCAATCAGAAGAACACTGAACCTTTCTTCTTACAACATTCATCCAGTAAGTCTTAATCATATATTGATACAGTGTCAGAAAATGAAATATATATTTCAGTGTATTGATATTTTCTTACACTGCAATAGTCCTCCAGAGCTTGAAGTTTTTTTTATTTTAAATGCCTTTTCTCTTCTTTTCTGACTAGTTCCTGTTTATGACAACTTATCAGTGAAAAGATTCAGACATTAAACATCTCTTCAGCTAATAAAATCTGAAAGTCGTGTTTTTACAAAACTGACACAGTAATCAAAACACAAGCATGGCATGGTATTTTCCTTCACTCGATTATTAACTTGTACACCAAGTTTTCAGCTAAATTAGCTCTTTGGGAATTACATCCTGTTGGTGCTCATCTCCAGCATTCAAAAGTAAAAACTTCCTCACTGCCTCGAATTTCATGTTCAAGAATATTGTCAGAGAAATGGCAAAATAAAACTGTGAAAATCCTAAGATAATTTCATTTTCAACACAATAATGTTGTCACCTTGTACTGATCGTCTGTAAATTACATAAAATGTCCTCATTTGTATCATGAAAACAGACAAAAAATGTTGATGCACAACATACACACACCCCTTCTAATGTGCAACATGGGTCTTAAATGACCTGCATTTGTTTTCCAGGTTATTTCACACTGACTGAGTTTTTCTTTGCTCTATCTTTTGAAATCAATTAATTTTATGATTGAATATTACAAGAATTCTTTAAATACCTTGTTTTTAATGACTACAGATCATTAATTTATTATTTTATTTCATACTTTATGAACAGAAATACTTTTTATATTACTACACATGGGTCATTCAAGTTTGATTTATTAGTGTGATATTACAAAAAATTGTTTCAAGTAATTACTTTAGCAGTGAATTGGGCCACACAATTATTTATTTAATATTTGTAACGTTTGTCATTTTGTCACACATACAGACACCTTCTGATAACAGATAACAGCTACTGAACCGAACTTCATCTGTGGTTTAACCACTGTGAACTGGTAAAATTTGACCAAACAAAACGAAACACAATTCGTTAGAACACAAACTGCCATCTCAGATTTTACATGCCTCACAAAATATCACTAAGTGTTTGTGCTCCTTGCACACAAGCCTGGTGGACAGGAAACATTTTTCAGGCATCTTTTGGTGAAACAACCTCTGGATCCAGTTGTAGGTCCTGGGCAGTTCCTCAGAATATTATGGCTTGTTTTGGCATAAGTGGAGGAATTTTCATTCCAGTAAGATAGACTGGGTCACACTCTTAAGCCTCCCTGGTAAGCTCTATTCAGGGGTCCTGGAGAGGAGGGTCCGTCGGATTGTCGAACCTCGGATTCAGGTAGAGCAGTGTGGTTTTCGTCCTGGTCGTGGAACACTGGACCAGCTCTACACCCTCAGCAGGGTCCTGGAGGGTGCATGGGAGTTCGCCCAACCTG
>NW_013952777.1:46629-68383 GCF_001266775.1 Austrofundulus limnaeus
CACACACACACACACACACACACACACACACACACACACACACACACACACACACACACAGGACATCTCCTGCTGAGCCCAGAGAGCTTCATTTGCATCATGATGGCAGGCAGATTAAGTACATTCCACTGCACACTAAAGGGACCCAGAACAGTTCACACACTCACCCCAACACATTTGTCTGTGGGGCAGTAAGGCAGGCCTCGAACAAAACTGGTACCCAGTGCAGAGTCCCAATCCCGTTCCTCTCCCCGTCCTCTGCTGCCCTCCTCTCTCTGCAGAGAACAAAGGACGGCAGTGACTGGATCTAAACTTCACTAAATCAGACGGGGAGGAGGGAGAGGAGAGCACAGAGACTGGAGGAGAAAAAAGAATAAAAAAGAGAGCACATCGGGGCTGGTGTTGGAGAGGGAGAAATAACTCTGACAGGCAGCTCGAGGGACTAAGCTTATTTAGATAAATTGACATCCCCAGCTGAGATAAAACCAGCGATGATTTGTACTGTATCTTCAGGGGATAAAAGCCGTTCTATTGGATTTCAGAGGACTGCGGTGTCTTGGGATTTCCCGAGCACAGAGTGACTGTGTAGGTTTTCAGCATATGGGAGAGAGGATGAAGAGTGGCTCCTGCCAGGAGAAGAGAATAAATTCCCATCAGCATTGGGAAAAGTCAAAGACAACACATGAGGGCTGTGAGAGGTGATGCCAGGGTCTCTGTTTTATCTCGCTGTACAGGGGGGTCCTTTAATAATAAAAAACACACTGTGTAATCTGAAGGATTAAACTACATTTCTATACTCTAGGAAATTARCTATTACTTTATCTGCTTTAGTCAACCACATCTAAAATACTTAGAAATAGAAAACATCAAAACAATGTTTTAAGTAAATGTAACTAAAATAGATTAATTAAATCCAACATTGTTTAGTTAGTTTGAGAAAATTTATTCTAAAATTGTGCWGAATTTTCTAAAATAGACAGAATAAACTTATAAATTTAGATGAATGTGTTGCTTAAAATCAAATAAAAACAACTGAAAGTCAGTTCAACAAATTTTTAATTATTGTTAAGTTAATTAATGTTGACAATATTTGGGTTAAATTTTTAGCAGAGCTGTAAGGTTTTAGGTTAAATAACATTTTAAAAAGTTTAAACACAGTTAATATTATTATTGAACAAAACAAATAGAAAATTACTTGTGCATTTGACATAATGTATAACTTTATGGTTAAATTTCAATTCTTTAAYGTAAATTACATTTTTAGTTTATTTTAATGACAGCTGAACAATAACAGTGAGTCAGTTAATTTGCTTGAAACTTTGCTTTTTTACTCTTATGCAATGATGTGATTTTTTTACTTGTTTTTTAAAATAAATTTGATGTGAAACACAAATTTTTTCCATTTGCACTTTTTCAGAATGACATGTTTTATCACTTTATTTGGTGAAATTTACATCATGCTTATTTCGAACAATGTTTTTCTTTCTATTTCTTTGTACATCATCATATAAATGTTATGAAACTCATCATTTGTAGCGGTAAATCTGAATTTGGGACAAAAACATATTAAATACATGAGTTAAAAATAATTTTAGGCTCAAGAAAAACTCAATATTATAAAACGATAAGATGATGAGTGCCTTAAAAATAAATAAAAAAGARAGATCTTGAAGTCCTCAAACGACAAATAGCTGATGGTAATCAGACTGTAAAAGTTTACTAAGCCAAATAKTTGATTTCTTTATTCAACAAAAACATAAATGGATAACATTAATGCTCAACAAATGAGGATAAGTCAAAGACAAAGATTAAAGATCTCATTCTTAGGTTTGAGTCTTAATATGAGAAGATATGTGGGAAAAATCTAAGCTTTGCAGCATAAAATTTTTTGCATATCTTTGCTTTATTACCTTCTTTGTTGTTCAGTTTCATTCAGTTTTATTAGGTCATAATATAATTGAAAATTAGATCATATTGGTACAAGTTTTAAAACTTCACAGCACTTTTCCTGCTGTTTGACATTTTGCTAAAAAAWATAAAGAAAATAAACGAAAACTACATCTTTTCCTCTTCACTCAAAGCCAGGATACATTACTGTGAAACGTTCCTCAGGGTCTATTTGGTTTTGATGGCATCGTTGCTTTACTCATCAATAATAAAGCCTGTGTGATACTTTGACTGCATTAAAAACTTTCTACATTTAGATTCGCTGTTCCAGCCTCACCTTTAGCTGCAGGTAAAGAGCCCCGAGGTCTGAAAAATTAAAGAGTGGGTAAAACCTTACAAATTAAAAAGTCATTAACGTCTCTCCATCAGTTCATTCTCCCTGAAAAGATGGCTGCTCCGTGAAGTGGTGCCTTCGAATTCCTGGTTTAAGTAAAGGCCTGGAAACAAGAAGACTCTACCTAGCTTGAAAAAAAAAARRAAAAAAAAMWYCTTCATTGCATTAGTGCAATTAGACCATCCTGGTCTAAATAATAAACTTAAAACCCCACAGTCTATGTTCAATATTTCATCTTTTATTCAGGTACTGGGAGTGCTTCTATAGTGAATACACTTACTCCACACTGAGGCTCTGTAATGCAGGTATTTTTCTTGGGAGGCTTTTAAGGGGGGTGCTTAGGTAAAAGCCATTGGAGAGGCCCTTCCTGCCCATCGCTGGGGCTGAATAATGAATCTTTTACCTGCATCCTGTGCAAATGTTTCTTAAGCAGATCTGGCTGAGTAAACCTGTACGTGAGTTAATATGAGGTCATTTTCCTTTAAAGCTGAAAACAAAGAAATCCAGCTGCTGTTTGTTGTTTCRAATAAAGGCATAAAGATCTGTATTTAAAAAAGGTACTGTTTTTATAGGATGTGGATTTTTTTAACTGGATTATCTTTTTTTTTTACTTTTCAAATCAAATTGGTTTTAGTTTAGTTTTGTAGTTTCAGGCTTCCTGTACACTACTCAAAGTACTTTTTTATTGAATATAAACATGTCACATTTTAACAAAGAGGCTGAAGCACCCATAATACACACCTTTAAAGTGATAGCATCGAACATTTCAGGAGTAGATCAAAGTTGAAAAGTTCAATAAATACATAAATGCTGTTAAAACTGATGTTTTTGCATCTAAGTGACAGTGGGCTGCTGTGTTAAAACATATCTGGTTTCAAATAGTTTTCTTTTCGGAAAGCATTTTTAAAAACATATTTGCTTTACCTCATCATAAACTTTATGTAGTGTGTAAGAGAGAAGGTGCAATCACAGCACCTGGTCTCAATTAGTGATCAACACACCTGCTTTGAGTCGCTCATCAGCTTCCCTCAGTACATTATCAGATCCTTGTTGTTTCATTGTWGCCTTTACTTCTGAGTTTTGGTTTTTTAGTTCCAGTTCATTCTTGTTTTGTTTGAGAACTCAGGTCAGAGATTTAGCTCTTGTGTGTCTGYGTTTGTGTTACTTTTGCATCATCAGTCCTCCCAATCCACCATGGTGCTGAGTTTTTCAGGTRAGAGTAGCTCCAGAAAACATGTTATGGATTAAAGTTTATTTTTCACAATTTCTTGTCTTTTTGTTAGTTGTCATCAAAACTTTCCTGCTTTTGGAGTAAAACTAAAAGACCTTATTACCCTGAGTAAAAATACTACTGTTTCTGAGTTTATTACTTTTCAGTATGTTTGCAGAAAACACAGACAGCAAGGATTTTAGATATCACAAAAACATTAACTGGGTGATTACTTTAACTTCTAATGACATTCAAAGCCTTTCAAGACCTTGTGTTAGTTCTCTTAGAAGCTGTCATTAATCCACACCTGCAGCATCACTCCATCTCAAAGTGCAGGTTTCCCCGTCGAGCCTAGAGTCTCTTGGGCCAGATCAGGAGGCAGAGCTTTTAGTTACCAGGCCTCAGCTTCCTTTTTGAGTTTAGGACACARTCACACTTCCTGCTTTTAAAACAACTTACAACTTATTTGAAAAAGCTTATTAGTAGTTTTCCTCATTGCTTTACTTACCTGTTTTAAAGAGGAACATTTGGCATTTTAYACTTGGAACATATTTTTTTCCTAACTTTTTCTTCAATCAAATCTTATTTTAAACCTTTTTTTCCTCATGTTGATTTGTTGACACCTTGAGTTTCACTTTTATATAAAAAAAAACAGCTGTATAAATGAAGATGAATTGCTTTAAGGAGTTGGAAGAGAGACATGTTGCTTTCCAGAGTTTGCAGAGTGTGATAAAGCCTTCAGGAATTTTTAGTTTTTCATTGGAATGCTTAAAAGGAAAATGCAAAACGTTATCTGTAAAAATTGAGAAATGTGCCATTTTTGGACACCTCAAACCTACTACTTGACAAAAAAGATCAGCATGTCAGCTTAAAGCTAAAGACAAATGGATCTAACGGCGACTTCTGGTGCTCAAACTAACGTGAAGCTCTCACTGAAGCCAGCTGTAATTAGCACCGGTGGGTGCTCCGTARAATTGAATTTAACGACAACACAGCAGTCTCTCTGAGTGCGAACTAATCCTGGACTCTGGAGCATTACGGTTAATGGGCCTGAAAGAAAATGATGGCCTTTCAGAAGCAAAACCAATTAACCCAAAGTGGAGATGTCTACTGCTGAGCTTTCCAAATCTCCCAAGAACCTTTGCACTCATATTATATAACTGGATTTCTGTTCCTTTTGTAGGAGGCAGGGAAGCATGACATAATGTTGCCACCACGACCACGTCTGAGGAAAGAAGAGGGAAACATGTTCCACAGAACATGTCAAAGACTCTGATATTCAAGTTATAGCAATGTTACTGAGATAAATGTGTTTTAGTCCTGTAAACAGCCAGCTGCTTCACTTAAGAAGTTATGTAGAAAATTAGAGAAATATTCAAGATAATGCAGACAGTTGTAAACCAGCTCATCAAGAGCAAGAATAAAGAATGCAAATCTTATTTGACAAATAAAACAAGGAATTACTATAGATTTATTTGAGCTTTTTTTAACTTTACGTTTGATAACATTTATTCAGAAAAGCACTACTCAGCTTACTAATCGGCTACATACATACATACTAATACATTTAAATTTTTATAAACAAAAAATATGTATAAAACCTCCTCAAATGTTTATTCTGCTATCTTGCCAGGTCCCTTTTGTAAAAGAGATTGTATTGTATGTCTCAACAAGATTTTTATCTCATTAAATAAAAGGGATCTATCTTAGGATATTGGTTTTACACTAAATGTCTGTATTCCGGGGGAGGAGAATTTTAATGCAACTTTTAATTTTAAATAAAATATAGCTCCATATCAATGTTTGTTTTTATACTTACACGTCGAAATTAATTGAGGTTTGACTTAGGTTAGGACCCAGTATGCAGACAAAGGTGAGGAGTATTACTAAAACTTTATTAATAAGACTGAAGAAAACAAAATGCTGACATGGCAGCAAACAAGCATACAGAAGACTCACCAGACCGGGAACAGATATTAGAATCACTTACTTGATTTGTGGTAACAGAAAAYGGGTATAATGCTTTCGTTGAAGAGCAAAATCAAACTAGAGGTATTTAAAGAAATAATTCATTAGCTGCAAGTGAAAACACCTGCGCACAGACAGAGCAGGTGCGCGTGAAAACCGGACTGAGCAGAAAACAGACTAACTGAAAATATATAAAAGAAACAGAACCAAATACAGTAAAAGTAATCAAACAAAAAGGTGCAGATACTAACATTACATGGTTCTAATGATCCCAAATAACTAAGGTAAATGAATAATGTGCACTACGCAAAAGGTTTGGACTCAAAAGTATAAGACCATCTGGCCAAGCGGGGTCCCCAGTTTTTCAGGGGTCACCATTGCCCCTTTGCCCTCCTTCATTTGGTTGTGGCCCTCAGCCCCATAAGTCCTTCTTCTTGWCCTAAATTAAACTCTATTTTTTGACTTTTAAATATATATTTTAAAGTTCTTGAACTTGTCYGGAAATTCTTTCTCCCAGCTGCTCTTTGTATTTTACTGCAATGGAAATTTCAGCTTGCCTTAAACAGTGTGAAAAAAAGAAAAAGCAAAACCTCACCTCTCTGTGTTTGTGTAACTGTGAAACCCTAACTACATTAAGAAAATGTGCTTATGTGCTGGAAGTGTGGGAGGCTGAAATACGGTAAGACATGGTGGATTTCCGTGGCATCGAGGCCCGTCCCAGTCATATATCAACGTAATTAAAGGCTGGTTTAATGATGCAGGGCCTCAGCAGCATGATTTCTGTCTGATCGCCACGCTGCTTCATTAAGACCACTCAAGCTAACGAGCTGTGGCTGTAATAAAGTCCTCCCCCCGGTCTGCTGCGGTGATGAAGGAACTACCCAAAGTGAGCTGAGCCAAGGCCCCAGAACAGAAGTAGGACTGGACGGGCTGCATCTAAAATTAACTTGTGAGTTCTGTGGCCTGGTAGAGGAATCAAGACTTTTCAGTTTCACTTTTTTTTTCTTTAGCATAAACAAACTAAAATGTGCACAAAACAACCATCAAATGATTTTTACAAACAATGCCTTTGCCTGATTTCATAAAGAAATTGACATGAGAACGYCTACATCCCGTTTGCCTGTGTGGTCTGGGTTAATGATTGTAACATGACACAATAAAAATAAATCAGGGTTTGCAGTAAATCCAGTGGTACTTGTGTTCCTCGGTCCAATAAAAACACCCAGATATCCTTTTCTGGATATGGCCAGACATTGAGCACTATAACCAGGTCCTCATTCTTCCAAACCGATGACCTGCTGCTCCTGAGGGATCTTGATGTATTCCCACACTGGCTGGAAGATGTCAACCTCTTCAGCATGTTCAGGATCTGCCCCAGGGTGTCCTTCCGGTTGGATGTGTCCTGACCACCGTCACAATCTGGAAAACATCTGCTAGCTTCTAGTTTGGTTTTACGTGAATGCTATTGGGATGATAAAAACAAGTATTCTGAAGAAATATGGAGAAATATAAGTGAATTCATGCTAATTGTTTTTTGAATTGAAGTCTTTTTATTTTTATTTCATTTTTAAATGTTTTAAGTTGTTTTGATTTTTTTTTGTATTTTTACTTTTCTTTTGAACAAATTTTGGGTATAAAAGGGGCAGATATAAGTTTATTCTTCTGCTGCCTTTCATTTTATTTGATTTTATTTTGATTGCATGTTTTTGTACTTTGTTAATCTGTGTTACAAATGAAATGAATAAAGAACTACTACTACTACTACTACTACTACTACTACTACTACTACTATTGAATTAAAAAATAAATAAGTCAGAAAAGAAAAGAATGAGTACAGACCTTAAGAGATGCAGAAATTTAGTTTTCTCTTTTTAATTGGAACTCTTTTTAGGATTGGGATGAATTATCTACCAGAGTTGTAAAGTAACTAAGTACAAATACTTCTTTACTGTACTTAAGTAGAATTTTTGGGTATCTGTACTTTACTTGAGTAATTATTTTTCAGCATACTTTTTACTTCTTCTTACATTTTTACACAATTATCTTTGCTTTCCACTTATTACATTTTTAAAAAAGGCAAGAAGTAAAAAGTTGTTACTTTTAATTCATTCCAGCTTGTTATTGTAAAAAATAACAACTATCCATTTAAATTGTGCCTCCTAGATCGAGTGAATTTAATTGTAGTTGAATGAGAAGTATAAATATATAAAATTCTGATACCGTATTAGTTTGTACACAAACAAATCATGTCACACTCCAGCAGGACATAATATCTGTACTTTCTACTCCTTATATTTTTAAAAAAGGCAAAAAGTAGAAAGTCATTATTTTTATTTCATTTTGCTTGTTTTTATTCCACATTATTATTGTAAAAAATAAATACTATCCATATAAGTTGTGCCTCCTAGATCGAGTGAATTTAATTGTAGTTGAGTGAGAAGTATAAATATATAAAACTCTGATACCTTATTAGTTTGTACACAAACAAATCATGTCACACTCCAGCAGGACATAATCATTAAAATAAAAGGACTGTACTTAAGAATTAATTGTATTTCATGAATTATATTATTGCATTTGACCGCAGCCCTCGGATAGATTTTCATTTTGGGGAAAGGTTTGGGCAGCCTTGAAACTGAAACAGCTAGACTAGTGCATCCTAAATTTAACATAAATTAATTATTTTAATACAACATAGTCATTTCTGCACTTTTTGGGGAGGTCATCTTCTAAATGTCATTACAGAAAATCTAACTGCTCATTTTAAATCAATACTTTTACTTTTAATACTTAAGTACAACAAATGTCCGATACTTTGTCTTTTACCCAAGTAATATTCCTAAAGGAGACTTTAACTTTTCCCAAAGTAATTTTTTGGCAAGATACGTGTACTTTTACGCAAGTATCACTTTGACGGTTTGAGAGAGGAGTAAAAGAAGCCATTTTTGTGAAGAAAGACCGTCCATCATTAAACAGAGGTGGGGGCCTCCGTTTTCAGCTGTCCCCCTCCTACAGYGCTGCTAMTGCCAGTATCACTCCACCCCCTGTTAACAATAGGTATTAATTAGGTGTSAACAATAGCCATGTGATGTGAGTATCAGTCACMTGGAGGCAGGACTHAAAAGCCTGAATTTTGCCTGAAACTCTCAGACTGAAGAAGTCTCTTGGAAGAGAGACGAAACGTTTCATTAAAGAAGAACCCGTCCAGAAGACCTATACAATTTTTTTTCCTTTTGATTTTTTACCTGGATTACTGAGATGCATCAGGACATTTGTGGTACTTTATACAACACTGTTATCTACCAGCCTCTAATATAAAATAGTTTCCTAACTACATTATTTTAAAGACAATTTAATGTCTTATGTCAAATCCTCACTCAGCAACTGAACTTTAAATATTGTTCAGCCATCATTATAAYGTATTCTATATGCTTGAAAGAAAGCAAAGCCGTGAAAGCTATTCAGTGATTATATGCTTTGACTCTTTATGTCTAAACCTTGCACATTGTGGAGTCCATCCAAATATTTAGTCAAATTTAGCTGGGAAACATCTCTCTCTGTTGTGAAAAATATTTATAGTTTAACTAATGGAGGTTCATAAAACTAACTCTTCAGTAAATTCAATTCAATTTAATTCAAAAATACTTTATTGATCCCAGAAGGAAATTAGGTGAATGATGATCAGTAACATAGAGACATGACATCAGTTTTAGTGAACAGGAGATTCTCCTTTAGTGTAAGTTACATGAAGAGATGTGTGCTCTGTTGGTAGAAACTTATTAATATGGATGCTTCTAGATATCCACACAAGTGTGAAAAGGCTTTTTGAATTAAATGCTATTAGTAAAAAGACATGAGTTGATCAATTTGAATCAGTGTTTGTGTAAAAATGCAAGAGCAGCAACTCAAGTGTAGAAAACGATCAAAAACTTAAAAAAAATTGAGAATATAAAAATATCTTTGTACTATAAAATATTTGCTTAGCATTAGAACGAACAAATATAATAGGTCTGTATTGTTACTAAGATGTTCAGATCATAGTCTAGCCGAATGTTTTTCAACCCTGTCTTCAAGGCACACTGTGCATGTTTCCCTGCTTCAGCACACCTGATTTAAATTGAGAACTAATTAGCAGGCTTTTGTTGAACTGCAGTCATCTGAATCAGGTGTGTCAAAGGGAAACTAAAACATGCAGGGCAGTGTGCCTTGAGCACCAGGGTTGAAAAACACTAGCCAATAGGTGTCAAACTTATTTTCTCAGAGAACTAAATGAGCTCTATGTGGTACTTCGTGTATAAAAACAGCATTTTAACACATGCTGTTGTCACAACCCGGCTCATTGGCCATGACAAACAACTAAAAAAAAACATTAGACTTAAGTAAAACAAAAACTATATTGTTTATTAACTGAAAATGTGCATCTTGGGTGTACCAACAGCAGGGTGACCACCTCCTCCCGTCTCTGGTTGGAAAATGAGAGGTAGGAGCACACACAGTGGCAGTCTTCACTCAGGCTGGGATCACTGGCCAGGTGCTCCCAGTCAGGCTTATTGACACTGCTAATCAGAATCTGTAGACAAAGAAAAATTAAACATCGACAGCCCGACCAAAACAAAGAGGCCGTCACACTCTTATGAACACTGAAAAGTACTACGTGTACGACTGACTAAATGTGACATAAATAATACAGAAATCCTGTTAAAAGTAAGTGAGTTTTACACATTGTTGAGCTGTGCTGTCGTCTTGAATTCTGAACTTTGAAATCTCTCCTACTTTCCCACTTTCAAACAGGGAATTCCCAGTGGCATTTTAGTTTAAATTTACGACCAGTGGGCCGCAGCAAAAGTAGCAGGCAAAAATGTGGAAAAATGGAAATTTTACATGGCAAAAATTCTTGTCTGCTTTTGAACCCTGTGCCCCTCCACCTAGTGGTGGAATGCCATCATTTTGCAGGTAAAATAATCAACATGCATTATGGGAGATGTAGTTTATGGTCAATGCTTACTTTAAAGCAGCATACAACATATTTTTAAAAAGACATTAATGAATCTTTGAAACTCTCACAGGCCCCATAAAATGCTGTGATGGGCCATATTTGGCAGGCGGGCCTTGAGTTTGAAATGTGTAGTCTAGTCATTGAAAGTATCAGGTGGTCTCATACACCTTGAGACAAGTGTTTTTGTTTGTACTGCAAACATGATCTTGGAATAGAAGCTGGTGAAAATAAGAACMTCTTCACTTTTATGAGAACTTTATGAGAAAATATGGCAAGAGTTTTTACATAATGTATAAAAAATAGTAATTCTTTAGTCAGTTTAATAACTGTTTGCGAAATAGGAAAAACTTTCAAAGTTAGAAAATCCATGCAAACATTTTATGCAGCATATTGTTCGTGTAAAGCTTTGACTGTCCTGTATTGTTATTAAGATCCAAACCTTTGGTACCTTGGACATGTAATATGTATGTATATTATTATGAAACTATGGGCCAAAAAGGCCATATATTCCTATGACATTAATAACGTTGTTGCAAAGCGACTGTATTTATTGCATGAATCAATTTTTAAGCATTTATTAAAAGGTATTCAAATGATTTCGAAGCAACAGTGTGTGCATAAGAGATGTGCAGAGAATATATCTTTGAGTGTAATTAAGTTCTCATAATTTTTCTTTAGTAGAATAGACAAAAGTTTTCATAAAACTTTTTTTATTTTCAAGATTACATCATTAGGCTTTGAATAAATAGCTCAACCCCAACGTGAACATCAGAATCCATTATTTCTTATTTCAAACAATGTATTTTTAGCCAGAGAGACTCCACACAGCAYTTTCTGTTGGTTGCAGCAGTCTATAATTTACCCGGCCTTCTACTGGTTCATTGAAACGGTTGGCCGTGATTAGTCACACAATATGACATTAACCTGTAAATTAAAATTCCTCCATGCAATTTGATGGGTGATTTAATTCCAGGATCGTGCCATCCCTCCTTCCCTGCATCCTCCCCTCCCTTCCTCTGCCCACCTCTCCTTGTCCTCATCCTCCAGACATCAACCCCCCACTCTCTCTCTCTCTTGTCTCTGTCTTTCTCCACTCGCCGTGGGCTAATCCCATTATGAATTCTTTATATAGCCTTTTCCCTTAATGATCAGTGGGGCCTGCTCCAATCCTGATTACTATTGTACACTTAGCACTACATAAAGCAGGGGATTAATATGCCCCGCTAGGATTGTTGCTATGGAGCCCCTCGCTGCCTTCCGAGAGATGTTGCTGCAGCTTCAATTGGTCATAAATCGCTCTCCCCCCGTTGGCTTCCCATGTACCAGACAAGGCGTGGAAGAAAAGGGGGTGAATCTTTCTCTCTCTCATGTGGTCTTGCTCACTCTCCGTGGACTCAGACAAAAGTGATCTGCTCTATAATTCATGACACCCCCTCCAAACTTCCCAAATAAGCTGTGGTAACACTCCTTAGCAGTCTTTGACCAACGGGGATTCATGGTAAAAGTGGGTGGGCATCAGACATGAACACAACCTGTACAGGAGAGGTTTCAAAGAAATGCACCTCAGTGACTTTWTATTGGAAACAAATGTTCAGTCAGAAAAAAGTTGGTATTTTTGTTCAGCAGTTTAAGAACCAAAATGTTTCCATCTTTAGAATTTTCTTTAATAGCTGTATACTTTGACTTTCTTCGTTCTTTGGAGTTTCACTTTCTTCCGGCACTTTCTAAAGCTATTTTACTCCTYTGATTTGGTGAATGAGTCATTCTCAAGACAAATTCCTTGTAGGAGAGGAGGAAAAGYCAAAAACAGCAAAAGGAATGGGAGTTCAAACAAGGGAAAACGTCTGAGAATCTTCCTCAAGCAGTTACGATGTTCCTTTGTATCCTGTAGCGACTGAGGGARACTCTTTCATTTGGCATGATTCCCTTCATTTTTTCTCTTCCTTTTTTCTTGGTTTTAAATTGAACTCTGAAACAAGTCAAACACTGTAGTTTGAGGCAAAGCTCTGCAAGCTCTGGGGACACCTGYTGAGAAATAGCTAGACACGTCTTCATGATCTTTGTTTCTTTGTAGTTTACTGAGCCAGTGTCTTCATCACAGATCTGTTGTTGTTTGTTTTTGGATTTCTACTTGAACAGAGGTGGAATCGGTTTGTAAAGACTATATCCTTCACTGATCTCTTTGTTTGACGTTTGTATTTTATCTTCCTCATACACTGTTATGGCTATTTAGATAAATTAAATTTAAATATTGTAGTGGGCAAAAATAAACAAAAGTCTAGAGTCCTTAAATGAATGCCACCTTTCATTCAAGAGTTTAAAACCGAGAGTTTTGATAAAATCTTGAAAACATTATGCTAAATACAACAATTATAGAGTAGGTGTTGTAAATGACTCAGATATTTTGTGTTTGCTAAGGTCAGTAAGTTRCGGCAGCTGCCTTGAACTGAAATCAGATATGGACGTGTTCATCAAATGATAACTTTCTAAGACTTTCATTTAAATCTGACCAATGGTTCATSAGTTATTTTGCTAACAGACAGTATTATCTCCCAGAAGTTGGTGCAATAAGTKACACCCCACATAGCCGACAGGTGTGGGCCAGATCTGGCATCAGTGGCACTGTTTTTAAGATGGTATGCCACAACTGGCCCAGTTGTAGTTTGGTATGGTGCTGGCCTGTGCATGGACCATCCCTTGTCACCAAAGGGCCATCAATTTTTTGCAGTATTTGGGCTGAGTGTTTGGGTAATTGTGTGGGCCAGAACTGGGCCGGGCAAATTATGTTACGCCCCGAGGACACATTCTGCTGGTTTTAGCTCATTGATACGGCCACTATGCAATAACTCATAYGTTCTTATTTAATGCAGGAATAGCATGGAACAAAACCTGCTGTCTCCACCAGTGGAGATTTTCTGTTTAGAAGTTCATTTATGAGACTAATGTTATAGAAAAAATTATCAGACAGCAGTTTGTAGCAGTCAAACTGGACAAGAACCAAATATAGAAAACTAAAGACTGAATGGAGACAAAAAATGACACATTTTCTTCAACATCTGTATTTTTGCATCTATTTACACTTAAATAAGATCCACCTGTGGATAATCTAATCTAATTATGTGGCTTCTGAATGTAATGGTTGGCGTTTTAAAACAGATGGGCGAATGTACATGCATTTATTTTTGTTAATATTGAGTATTACTGAATGATTATTATTCAGAAGTCCACTCCTRAAAGCTGTGCACCTGTTTGTCTGTTTAATTTTACACAGTTAAAATGAAAAATACTCCGTTTTGGTTGGAGGGGTAGTGGATGTGGGTGGAAGACATCTGTTCATCTGATTTAATTGTGACTGTTTTCACAAGATACAACCTTGACCTGCAGGAAAGACAAAAAAGGTGACAATGTGTACATAAAAAACATGTATTTGTTTGTGCTTGAGTATGTTGACTAAATGTCTCAATAATCACATACGCTTTAATAAAACGCTTAAAAAGTCATCATTGGATGGGTGCACATCAATAACTAAAAACTTCTGAAGTCAACACAAGATTGCCACCACTGTTAACCAAACTCAAAAAAATGGCTATAACTTTTCATCAACAAATTTTATRAATATTGAGCTAAAATTTAGCTTGGTGAAAACTGAGAGTCATTGCTTACATGCTCCGATTGCTAACAGATTGTGTGAAGTATTTTCAAGGCAGCATCCCTTATGCATTCGTTCAAGTTTAATTTTAATCCTTTTTCCAAAATAGCATCATGGATTATGCTTTTTCACTTTGTTGCATTCCTCCAAATCCTTTATCTTTATTCATTTATTCCATAATTCCCTTTTACACCACYACAATACTGGGATTCTAAGGAAACAGTTTCAAACTTTTTTTAGTGTCTTTAAGTGACAGATTGTACAGGTGCGGTGATACCCTACAGTATGTGGAACACCTTGTTGCGTTTACTTACAAAAAAAAACAAAAAAAGACACTCTGAGCGTCATCCAGGCCAGGCTCACCACCTGTCCTGGCCCTCCCTCCTGTTCTTCTAGCCAAAGATTCTCACGCCTGGGCACTCTGGGCAGCAGCCCAGCCTCTCACATCCAGGGCCAGGGCCAAGAGACAGGGGCCAACAGCTGGCGGTGTGCAGAAGGAGCCTGGAGGCTTCCACTGCAGATGAATCACCACAGATTAATATTTAACTTCAGACTTCTGCTTCCCTCCAGCATCTCTGCTTCCTTTTGCCCCTTCCACACCATCGTCTCTCTCTCTCTCCCTCTTTCCATCAGTCCAACCCAAAGTCCTGCAGGTATGTTGGTGTATTGGCATATACTAAGGCACATCCTATGAATATGAGATAGGGATACTCATATAAAATTTTACTCCAAAAGCAGTTAGTTGAATTATYCTTGAGTAAAAATGAGAATTTCATTTGACTTTTACTTATGATTGAACTATTCTGCCCTTTTTATTTTTAAATATTCACATACATTTAAAAATGGTGTAAAAGTAAATCAAACAATTTTCTACCATTCTAGGTTCTAGAAACCTGTTTTACACAGTATTTTGTATTTACCATTATATATCTTAACAACAGCAACAGGGTCGACCCTAGCCACTTTGGCGCCCTAGGTGAGATTTTATGCAATGTTCCCCCGCAGGTTCCACAATCGCTCCACTGCCTTTACACAAACAGTCAATACTTTATTTTTATTAGAGGTGTCCCGATCCAGATTTTTTGGCTCCCGATACAATCCGATTTTTTAATGATTAGTCTTTCCGATACCAATCCAACAGCTTTATTTCTTTCCAAGTGACARGGTTGGTGGTATTAAAGCGAGACCTGCTGTTCCCACAATGAGAAACATCCTGTTTGCAGATTTTGCAAGAYGCAGTTTCAGCATCATTGTTTTCCATTGAATAGTGTTCACTGTGGACAAGGTTGCATACTTGTGTGCATCTTGACTTCTTAACGGCAGCTGTGAAGCATGAAGATGCTGAAAACTGTTGTGAAAACTGGATCACGTGACTAAATCCGATTCTACCTGATTTTCAAAAAATGGCCATACCTTCCACCGATACCGATACTGAGTATCTGATCAGGACATCCCTAATTTTTATTTAGAAAAAAATTTATATAACCAAAAACACAAATTACAAATAAACGAAAAATTTAAACACACCAGAAATAGGACACACACACACACGCACATGCACACATGCACGCATGCATGCATGCACGCACGCACGCACACACACACACACACACACACACAAAAAATAAATTGTACATAAAATATTAAATGACACGTCCATAGAATAATAATTAGAAAGAATATGACACTGCACAAAATATACAATGTAGTAACCAAGCAGGCTGAAAAACTCACAGAACAATGTACTTTCACAAACTTGAGTAACCTGTGAATATTCTACAGAAAAAAAATCAACTATACTTTGATAAGTATAGTATATTTGTGGCGCCCTTAGCCCTGAACAGCACTGTGCAAACTCCTGACCGTCCCTCATGTATTGACATTTTTCATTGTTCTTTTCAAGCAGCAGGATTTTTTGCTAAGGGCAAACCGTTTGACAACTCAGAAAAGGAAAGCATTCCCTCTCCCAGGCTGTACTTGGCTTGGGTGGGGAACTGCTGACCAGGATTGAGGATACCGTGGGGCAGTGGAAGGAACACTTTGAGGATCTCCTGAATCCACCCTTCCTATCCACCTTTGAGGAGGCAGAGTCTGAAGGCTCGGGGGAAGATGAGTCCATTACCATGCAGAGGTCACCGAGGTAGTCAAAAAGCTCCTTGGTGGCAGGGCACCAGGGGTTCATGAGATTCGCCCTGAGATGCTGAAGGCTCTGGATATTGTGGGGCTGTCGTGGTTGACTCGTCTCTTCAACATGGCATGGAGGACTGGGACAACTCCTGTGGCKTGGCAGACTGGGGTGGTGGTTCCCATTTATATAAAGGGGGACTGGATAGTGTGTTCTAACTATCGTGGGATCACACTTCTCGCCCTCCCTGGGAAAAATTACTCCAGGGTGTTGGAAGTGAGGCTCCGATCGATTGTCGAACCTCGGATTCAGGAGGAGCAGTGTGGCTTTTGTCCTGGGCGTGGAACAGTGGACCAGATCTTTACCCTTGCAGAGTTGCTAAGGGGGTYGTTGCAATTTGTTTCTCTGGTCTACATGTGTTTTGTGGACTTGGAGAAGGCTTATGACCATGTTCCTCTGGGAATTCTGTGGGGGGTGCTGCGGGAGTATGGGGTGAACGATACAGTCCCTGTATAACCCAAAGCAGGAGCTGTGTTTGCATTCTTGGCACAAAGTCAAACTTGTTCTCAGTGCGTGTTGGACTCCTCCAGGGCTGTCCCTTGTCTCCGATCTTGTTTGTAATGTTTTTGGACAGGATGTCAAGGTGCAGTCATGGAGAGGGGGATGTCTGGTTTGGGAACCACAGGGTCTCGTCTCTGCTGTATGCAAATGATGTGGTTCTGTTGGCATCTTCGGTCCAAGACCTTCACTGGAGCGGTTCACAGCCGAGTGTGAAGCAGTTGGGATGAAGGTCAGTTCCTCTAAGTCTGAGGCCATGGTTCTCGACTGAAAAAGGGTGGAATGCTTCCTCTGGGTTGGGGGAAAGTCTTTGCCTCAAGTGGAGTTTAAGTATCTGGGTGTCTTGTTCATGAGTGATGGAAGGAAGGAGCGGGAGTTGGATCGACAGATTGGGGCCTCATCCACAGTAAAGAGGGTGTTGCTTCGGTCAGTCGTGGTGAAGAAAGAACTGAGTGGAAAGGCAAAGCTCTCGATTTGCTGGTCTGTCTTTGTTCCAACCCTTTGTTCCAAGGCAGCACGGCGGCTCAGTGGTTAGAACTGATGCCCCACAGCAAGAAGGTCCTGGGTTCGATCCMCGGTTCGGACCTGGGGTCTTTCTGTGTGGAGTTTGCATGTTCTCYTTGTGCTTGTGTGGGTTTTCTCCGGGTACTCCGGTTTCCCTCACCCCTCAAAACATGTACAATAGGTTGCCTTCAGGCCCAGGCCTCCCTTGAAAAAGAGATCTGAGATCTCAATGGGACTTGCCTGGTAAAATAACGGTAAGTAAATAAATAAAATAAATAAATAAAAACCCTGACGAATGGTCACGAGGCGTGGATCATGACTGAAAGAACAAGATCCTGGATACACGCGGCCAAAATGAGCTTCCTTCGTAGGGTGGCCAGGCTCAGCCTTAGAGATAGGGTGAGGAGCTCCGTCATCTGGGGGGGAGCTCGGTGTTGAGCCACTGCTCCTCCATATTGAAAGGAGTCATTTGAGGTGGTTCGGGCATCTAATTAGGATGCCTCCTGGACGCCTCCCTTTAGAGGTGTTTCAGGCACGTCCCACTGGGAGGAGGCCCTGGGGAAGACCAAGGACGAGCTGGAAAGTATCGCTGGGGAGAGGGTTGTCTGGGTTTCTCTCCTGGACCTGTTGCCTCCGCGACCCGACTATGGATAAGCCTAAGAAGATGGAGATGGAAGAATTTGTTGTAATCTTTTATAGTATCTTTGAGCCACAGTTTCTCCAGGATTTGTAAAACTTTTAAGTTTAAAGTTTTTTGTTTAATTTTGTTATTTACCATTTTCTACGAACATTTTCATTTGGTCTGTCTATTAACTTTGACTTATGTCAAATTTCATCCTACAAYAGACCAAAATAAAAAATGAACAAGTGATATCGATGCTTGTAACAAAACACTTAAAGAAAATAAATGTTGATCCTCAGCAACATATTGCAGTTACAAATTATATTCTCAATTTCTTTGGCTCAAACTATAAAAATATAAAACATAGTTTAACTGACATAAAATAGGTGATTTCTATGGTGCTATTTGCCAGGAATGTAAAAAACATATTGATCAAGAAGGCTAGATGAGTTTTCCAGGTCCTGTCTTTTGAGTTTTTGCTGTATATTTTACCTTTTTATATATACTTCTTATATATTTAACTCAAAAGAGTAGTGCAAATAGTGAGGGAGTCAGCTTTTAAGTGTATCACTTTAATACTCCTAACTTTAAGTTATGGAGACATCAGCACAAAATTAAGGAACTTTAAATGGCTTACAACAATTAAATTCAAACATTTTTTACATCGGTGCTAAAGAATATTTCCATGAACAATTATACAGATTTCTGCTTTTCCTATGAATTACCACCTAATGTCTTAGCAGTTCAGGTAAATTGTTTTAAAACAAAAGACTATAAATCCAAATGCCTGAAAAAGTTGCATCATCAGCTTTGTATTTCTATTATGAAACCACAGTTTCAATAGGGATTGTAGTTCTTTCAAAAATATCTTATTCCAGTTGTATCATTTTTTCTGACTAAAAACATCTCAAATTGTTTCAGCTGAAGTGAGGAAAAGACAAGTTTTCATGTAATGTTTTGAAGCAGCTGTTTTAGTTGCAGCTATGCAGCCTGGGAATCAGCAGCTGCTCTGATATTAAGAACCTTTTTTTTTGTAGCAGGTAGTGAGGGCAGGTCATAAAGTAGAATGCCTTAGTGTTTGGATTGTGAGCCCAGTAGCCAAAACCAGAGCCAGGCCTGCAATAGCATTCTCAGATGGGATCTGTTATGGAGGCTGCATGCCTGCCTCACTCCTCCAGCTCTGATTTTGTGATTAAAGCTCCAGACTGCTTTTCTTCCATTATTTCGCTCCAGACTGTCTCCTTCTCCTTCGGTCACACCCCACCCTTCACCCCTTCTGTTCCATACCTGCATCTTGCTTCTTGTTCTTCTTTATTTCCGTTTTTATATGTTTTCCTCTTCTTTCTTACCCCATTCCTCTCTCTATATATGTGCAGATCTGTTTGTAAAGATATATTGGTCCCATGTGCTTCTGCCTCATTCATATGCATGTTCTGTGAGCCTCAGCCATTCGAGTGTACATAAAACCCACTCTTTATGGCCGGACATAAAAGTGGAAGGAGGGGGGAAAGRGAGAAGAGATAGATTTTCTTCTGTTCCTTAAAGAAGGGATGCTCTGATCTCACTTGTAAAGGATTAACCTTTGAAGCAACCCTGGTTTTCATTTGGCTTTTTGTTTGCTTTTTCACTCTTGAACCTTCAGACACAAAGCAATTTTATCGTGACTAAGAAGGGGCAATCTACTGTTATCTGGGTCATGTTGTGACGGCGAAAGGAAAATCATTTTTTTTCATCCCTGTCTGTCTCGATAGCGGCCTCCCTCCTGTTCTTTTACGGCCTGGTTCAAGGGGAGCCCGACAGTGCTCCGATGAATACGTAACCAACCAACGAGGCAGTGGAATTGTGGGAATTTATGGGAATCGCCATAGGGACGGGGGTTTCTGCCGGACAACTTCCTGTCTGTCTGATTCAGGAACACTGAGGGGTGCAGGAGCTTCCCTCCACGCCACCGTCGACCAGGCCTCAGTGGAAAATTTGTGTCTTTGTACAAGATGGGGTTGAATACACCCAGAGGGGCCTGCAAACTTCGGAGTCCCCATTGTCTTTCACGCCGACCAGGGAACACAAATGAATATGCATATTCATAAGCAAGAGTTCAGCTTCACACCTCCCCCCAACTCTAATTCATTCATCATTTTTATAATGGTCTTTTTATTTTCATTTCTAACTGCAGCATTCRGCACATGAAAGGTTACTGTGTTACATCCCTAAAGGGTTTGCAGTGGTAGAAAAAGAAGAAAAAAAGTTAAATAATTATATCCTTTGCCTGTGTAATTCTGTGATTAGCATTTGATGATTATTTCTGGAGATTGAACATGTGTGGGTTGATTTCGTGAGGTGAGTCTCATTGGGCTTTGTCGAGACAAAAGTACTTAACTGCTCAATGTTTCATGAGGTCAGAGTGATATTATTTCCTCTGAACTCATTTCGGTAGTTAAGCCATGAGAGATCAAATCAAAGCGCTGTAGCATTGAGAGCCCTCACTGTCTTGTTCACACTCAAATTAAATGCTACCACAAACACTTTAATAGATCTTGAGCTTTTACATTAATTTTAAAAGGAACTAAAACTGATAATAATCAAAAAGAACTTCAACTGCATGACATGTTTTAGTAAAGATGAGAGGAAGTGAAAATTGGTGAAAATCAATTGTGCTTAGTCATAGGTATCTTATCTACTGAACAATAAAGAATTTTAACTAAAGATAAATCAGGTGACTCTTTCGAACTATAGACAGGTGGAAGAGAGTGAATGGGGACCAAAATAAAAAATAAATCAAATACAACACTATAATACATGAAATACAAAAACTTTTTAATTAAAGTCCTTTTATTTTTTTATGATTAAGCAAGCAGGCAGTGTTTTTTTGTTTTGTTAGCCTGTGCACTTGGAGAAAGTTTGAGGTGCACTTGGGCATCAAAGGCTTGTGTGCTTAAATCTTATCTAAATGCCTTAAAGTTACTGGTATTTCATATTTAATCAAACCCAGGACCTTCTTGCTGTGAGGTGTCAGTTCTAACCACTGAGTTGTCTGGGAGGACACGTTAAAATGCTGTTTCAGTGCAGGAAACACTACATAGAGCTCAGTTATTGTTTGCTAGCGGTGCTCGGCCATAGCAATGAGACAAGGCATGTTATGATTTTGACCAAGTTAAACATAAAACATTGAAGTTTCTTACACATGGCCCTTTGAGGACCACCATATCTCTCATGTGGCCCTCTGTGAAAATGACTAATTTGACACACCTGCTGTAAAGTGTTAGGCACCTGAGTGCTGTCAGCATAAACACTCCCATGAACTTCTGACCAATCACACAATAAGTTCTTATGTGGAGGGGTGTAAAAAGTTCTGCCAGCGGACTGTGACAAAAGGGGCGTCACAGTCGACACTGAGAACATGGTGACATAATTTTCGTCATGAAACAGCAACTATCTGAGTCAATTTCAGCAGTTCGGAGGGAGTGTGAAGTGGGCTTAACCCTTCCTTGTTGTGTCTAATCCACACAAAGTGACAACAGCCYGCCTTTGTTGGTTGTGTTTGAAGCTAGTTTATGACACTGGGAATCTAGACGTGGTCATTACCAAGGCCTGGAGTCAAGGCCATTAACTTTCCTCCCACTCCACAGAATTATGGATCGACCGTCTTGGAAGGCTCGGTGTCCGAAACCTGTCATTGTGAAAGATGAAGGGGTCCTTGCATTCTTCAATGAGCCGTCCGTGGAGATGTCTGCGACCAATGACCTGTGAACAGAGACACACCTTTCATCAGGGAGAGCGATGAGAGCAATGGAACAGTGTGTGTGTGTGTGTGTGTGTGTGTGTGTGTGTGTGTGTGTGTGTG
>NW_013952777.1:68453-73185 GCF_001266775.1 Austrofundulus limnaeus
GTGTGTGTGTGTGTGTGTGTGTGTGTGTGTGTGTGTGTGTGTGTGTTTGGAGGCAGTATTTGACCTGACCTTTTAAATACGCCCCCCCCCACTGAAAAGCATTCTTTTGACTTTATGCTGAAAGATCTTCAGATTGCTCACAGCAGTTTTCCTCCTTCGCAACAAAATCAAACAATTCTTTCTAGTTTAAGAGCCCAATATGAATGATTCATGTAGAGTGAGTGCTAATTAACCTGGGTCTAAACAGGATATTAACAAAACAGTACAGATAATTTACGCTGTATGACAAGTTTATGTGACTTGCAGATTGCATGCATTAGAATGTTTTATATTGTCGCCAAATTAGAAATACAGCTTGGCTAATTGTCAAAATTACAAAAGAATAAAGTGAATAGTTACTAGTGAATAGTAAACTTTTATTTGGAAAAGAAAGAACTGAGTTATACAGAGTTTTAAATATTCAAATAGACTTGTTTTTGGTGATCTTTATGTACAATGAATAACCTCTGAACAGACAAGGTTATCCCCCCCCATGCACGCTGAACGGCTGAAAAATACAATACTAGTGAATAAATATTTTCTGTAATCAGAAGAATCCATAAACCTGATGCTGGTATTTCATGATGAAAGTGTCTCCTACAAAATGATCCAAGCAAATTCTACTGATTGAGGTTTGTAGTTGATAGGTCTGCCTGCCTAAGATTTGTTAGTCACTAGCACCGTTGCTACTGGGACAACTCCTGTGTTTGTTCTCCTTGGTAAATAATGTATTTTTTTTTTCTGAAGCACTACTTGAGAAGCCAAAAATGACACAAAAGCCAATTAGGTTTGAAAACACTGGTCATTTTTTATATTTTCGCTGTCTTGTGACAACTGGAACACTCCTCCAACAAGGCGGCTGGACCATGTGATTTTGCATGATGGGTGGCACAGTGGATCAGTTGGTAGAGCTGATGCCTCTCAGAAAGAAGGACGCCGGATCAAATTCCGGTCCGAGGATCTTTCTGGGTAGAGTTTGCATGTTCTCTCTGTGCATGTGTGTGTTTTCTCCAGGTACTCTGGCTTGCTCCCACAGACCAAAAACATGACTATTAGGTTAATTSGTAACTTTAAACTTGTCCCAAGGTATGAACGTGAGAGTGAATGGTTGTCTGTCWCRTTTATCTCCATGTGTCCACRTGATGGACTCACAACCTGTCCAGGGTGTACCCTGCCCCTCTCCTGGATATCAGCACCTGTGACCCCCAWGATCCTGAAAGGAAGAAGCAGGTATAGCTCCAGTACCAATGCATGCTGTTTATCATCATATTGCAGCATAAATTTCATCAGCCAAGTTGCTGTACATACATTTAAAAACTAAATCTTTAGTTCATAATGACTTTCAACACTCTGCCAGTTTATTTTTAATGATGGTGATATGAGTCCTGGGATATCTTCAGCTGTGAGGGATAGTCAGATGCAGCCTGTATTTTTAGGGGTTTGAGGGCTGCATTTGTCAKATGCAGAAGAAGGACCCCATGATGGGACAGCCTTTGGCGTGGTGCAGTGACATAACCGGTCTACAAAAGTGTACTAAGGATGCAGCCCCTGAATTGAGACACAGCCAGCGTCAACTGAAACTGATACAATTCAAGGCTAGGGGAGACCAGGGACAGAAAAATAAGGGACGGTTGCAACATGTCATTTTTCTCCAAACAGAAAAAAGCTAGAGTGATAATACTCACAATGTACATGCTCAGTTAGATGCCCCACCTTGCAAAAACTGCTCCAGGATTTATTTGAAAAAAAAAAAAAACTGTTTTTGAGGTACCAAAGTATTTTTTTGCCTATCGTTATTTTTGTTATACTGTTGTCACTGTTTTTGTGATCCAGCTCAAACTTATATGGTTCAAACAAGTGATATGCTGACTTTTAACTAATATAGTTAACATGTATCCAGAACAGCTTGTTTAGACATGAGGTTTGATCATGGCTGACAGGAAGGGGGACAGTTGCACTGTTGCAACTGTCCCCCTTCCTCCAGTGAAATATATTGTATTAATAAAATGTTACAACCATCCCCAAACAATGTTGCAACTGACCCCAGGGCCAGGGACAGTTGCAACATTGTTTGAGCCGGACTTATCATTTTCAAATGCAAATTGTGAAGAATGTACATGCTTTAATTATCTATAAATGGTTTTGACTATTAACAGAAAGGTGTAAGTTTGTTGTGTCAAAATTTGGTTTGTCTATTTCAAACCATCTCTGAGAAACAGAGTCAAATGTAAAAAGTGTTGCAACTGTCCCCRGTCTCCCCTAAATCAGGGAGAAAAGCTGTTGTCAAACAACCACATGGACATTTCATCTAATTTAGCTATGTTTAGCTATGTTTTCCTTTAGCTTAAATTAACCTAATTTATTTGTGTTTTACTTGCCAAACTCATGAACTTTTTCCAGAATTGAAAAACTGAAATTAGGTTAATAAACTGATATATTGACAAAGATAGCTGTGCTACCAGCTTCTTCTTCTTCTCCTTTACTATAAAAAATATGTTTTTTTTGGGCGATGATATGTTAAAGAACTAATTTGCATCCAGCTGACCCAAAGATGTATGAGGAAAATGTTTCATACAAAGACTTTGTGCAGATTCTGGATACACACAATAATTATAGCTCAGCTCAAAGGAAACAGAAATCCCCAGCACATGTAGCCCTGAGGGTTTGCAATGCATATGAATCACAAATGCCTGAATATATAAATTATCACATTTTTTTTGTAACAAAAACACYGTATACTGGCACATGTATGAATAAAGATGCAATTTATAATGCTCTGTCTTAATGCATGTTCAGATGTTATACATGTGCTGTGAGCAAGGTGTGTGATGTAATCATTTGTTTACTCGTTCCAGGAATCATTTTTCATCCTGTCAATGGGAGCAGAGTCAAATTATTCCCTGGTGTGGTTTTAGGCTCCGCAGCACAAAGTCCCTGAAGGAGGACGACTCACTAATACTCTTATTTGRAAAAAGTGGTCAGTATTCCCCATGCTTGTTTGGCAGGACACTTGGCTGATGCGCTTGTTTTCTTTTAGGACCCATGGCCTCTCATATTCTGTTTCTTTCCACTGGTTAATTTCAGAACATTTCTCCTCGTTTTTACTTTCTTTCTTCTCACATTCCTACACTTTCTTGGTCTTCCCATCATTCCTGCTCGCTGCCAAAGGTGAGGGGTGATAATGTTTTTGTTACCATGCCTCTCTGTGTGTGTTCATTTGTCCGTAGCATTAACAAAATACCCCATAAATCTGGATGACTATTATTGAAATTTTGAGACAGTAACCACTAGATGTCTGTCTGTAACTGATTAGCTTTTGCAGTTGACTACATTCAAGATGGYTGCAGGTTAAGTGACCTTAGCAAACAAAACATCAGTCAACCCTGTGTGTCTGTTATCAAACTATCTCACAAACCAACTTTTGGAGTTTAATGAAACTTTCAGAAAGTCATGTCTGGATTTGCATCTACGATTAAATCACTTTGGAAGTCACAAGGAAGTCCACCACAAGTCACTGACCTAAATGACTAAAACTCAGTCGACTGTCAGATACTGAGCTGGATTTGATGTGGTAGTAGCAGAGGGTCAATCACAACACGTTCTCTGAGTGCCATCACATCCTGCAAGATCTCACAATATGTCAGGGCATCATGTTTTAACGTCATTTACGAGGTTTGACCGAAACGGCTGCAAATCCACCTTTTTTCGTTATAAAGTTATTTCAGTTTCAGAAAAGGGGAAGTGCGCGCGTTAATGCACTCTTTCAACAAATGCTAGGCCTTTACATGCTTTATCTGCTCTTGCTGATCCTCTACTTTTCTCTCCCGTCACTTTTTCCAGTTTCCACTCTATCATCCCACTATCCTTGTTTGAACTTACCTTGAATCTCTGCTCATTCTTCATCCACCCTCCTGATTCTTCTGTGGTGGTGGTGTGTGTGTAGTCAGTGCTTCGGTATACTGTATGCTCTGGGCAGAAAAGTAGGCCAGGATTACTCCTGCCGGCTTGTCCCCAGTGAAGCGTGTGCTGCATATGCACGTGTGTGTCTGTGTATTAGTGTGTGTGTGTGTGTGTTTTGAAACCTGGGAGAGAAAGTGGGCATACAGGCTGGTCAGCCAGCAGTCAGAGCAGAGCTGGGCATATGGAGCCTCAGCATTGGGCCAGCAGGTATTTTTCAGCGTCTGCTCTTTTTTTTTTCTCTTCTTCCTTTTGTTTAATATTTCTCTGCTTCTTTGCATCCTGGCTGTGATGCCCTGTTTTTGCTGCCAGCACAGAACTACAGCTTGGTAGAACCTTAGATGGAAGAACATGTCTGTCAGATGGATTTACTCCACGCTCAGAAGGTCAATTTGTACTGAGTGTAAAGAGGAACAATTTTCATCTCAGCTCACCGTCAAATACGCTGAAATCATTAACATAAAGTTAGACTTAGAAAGGTTTCCTAACAAATCTTTTAAACAAAACTTCAAATAGAAGTTCTTTAGTGTCCAGTTTTAGTAGCAAAATGAGTATTTAAAAACAAGTATTTCAAATACATTGTTTTAAAACTATGTAGCTKTCTGATGATTAATTGAGGTTAATATGTCTTTTGGGTTCTTTACACATATCTGTTTTGAATATATTACTTTATAATGTGTGTTTGTGAGAAATCTTCTAGGGTAAAGCAAAGTAATTTTATCTATAGGGACTTTGT
>NW_013952777.1:74775-79115 GCF_001266775.1 Austrofundulus limnaeus
AAAAAAAAAAACATAATGGTGTGGAGGGGATGGCTATAAGGGGAGAAGGGAGGCCATCCATAAAGAAAAAAAAAAAGAGAGAACCAGATCAGCCTGAATGGGAGTTGGATTGATGAAGTGACTAACAGGCTAACAAACTGCTATCATGGTGTAATCAAAATGTTTCACTACTAGTATTTTCACAAATAAAAAAGAATATGAATAAACAAAAAAGAATAATAAAACTGCCMAAAAATATTGGCATGAAAATCTGTTAAATTCATTTTGATGTTATTATTGGTCAAAACAAAGAGTTTCTCCAGAGAAACAACAGAGAACCACACGTGGCCTTAAAACTGCAGGGTTCAGACATCCAGAATAACAAAAGTACAACAAATTTAAAAGTTACTGACTTGTTTTACATTTGTTGCTTTCAACATGGCTAACAAATTACAATTACATACAGTATATAGATGTACATACAATAAAATCAAACTTAAATGCAGTGAAACAAAACAAAGTAAAAAAGAAAAGAAGAGAGAGAGATATAAGTGTTTTATTTCAAACTTGAGAACCAAAGTTTTGAGTCAAACCTAAGTTGATGTAAAAATAAAAATAAAAATCCAACTGCTTCATGCTTTTGCACCTGCTGTAGATGAAGCCTCTGCTGCACTCTGTGATACATGATGACCCTCATTTTTTAATCTTCCTCACCTCAAACATTACTGTTCTGTTAATTATGTTGCAGATGCAGAGCTCATGTCTGCAGGGAACATGTGCAGTTGTGTTTGTGTGCATGCATCCTCTGTGTGTGTGTACCTATGTATGCATACAGCCATGTGTGTGGATTGTCTCTTCTGTGTATTGCTGAGTGTGCCTGGAGGAGGTGGATCTCTGATCTGTGAGCACTGGTAGCTCCGCAGAGAACGATGTGTGCCAAAACTCTAATTCTCCTGTACTGTTTGACACTCGCTGCCTTCCCCCATCCTGAATCTGCTCGATGCGGTAACATCCTGTGTTTCCTTCCCTTTTGTTCTCCAGTAACTTTTTAATAATAAAAAAATAAATCAATGTGCTTCATGTCAGTTTCTGTCTTTGCTTKAAGATGATCAAAGTGGCCTCATTTCAGCTGCAACTCCAGGTTACTTCAGGATAAACAAAACTGTAACTTTGCTCAGTTTTATTTGCAGTCTAAACACAAGACATTTATTCTAAAGCTGAATTTGTGTCTAGTTAAAACATTTACACATACTTTTATGTTTCATCACATGCCTTTATGTGTTCTGAATTTAAAAGTCAGTAACTGAACTTAATACTAGTCCTGTGATTTTTAGGCAGGAACACATTTTACCTTGTACTGGATATTTGTATTCAAAGCTGCTGTAAAATGAATTCAAAATGTTTGATTTTTTATTTGTGTTGTTTTTTTTAAGACGTATACATCTTTAATATTTCTATTCATTTCTAAACTGCTATTTACATTTAATGAACCAATAAAATTATCCAAAAGGTTTGTAATTTTTTTCCCTGAAAATTAGTCAGCCACATGTACATGCCTGAAGATTTATTTTCGACATGGTTCTGTGTTTTTTTAAGGCCAGTAATCTCTAACCTGAGTGCTTTTACACAGAGAAACAAAAATATTGCTTTTACAACAAATAGACCCAAAAGTTATTAATCAATGCAAAATAAATAAATAAAATTATCCAATAGAATAAAATTTTGGTATGTAAAAATCAGACTGAATAGATGAGCTTTTAGCCCATATTTAAGCGTCTATAGATTATGGACTCCTCTCAGATCCTATAACTGGCCAGTTGCACAATCTTGGTGCATAAAATATATCAGAAGAATCTCCAAAAGTTCTTGTTCTGCTCTGTGGAACAGCTAAAAGAGTGAAASCATAAGATCTGAAGCCAATCCTTAAAAACATAAGAACTCTAAATCCAATCCTAAAACTAGAGAATTTGAATTTTCTGCAAAAAAGTGTGAATAATTAATGCTAAGATTGTTGCATAGAAAAACAAATTGTTGTAAAATAGCAAAATAAAATGGCTGAAATTAGCAGAAAAGTAGCTAAAGAGAAGTTGAAAAAGCTGACTCTAGCACAAAAAAGCAGAAAGCGCATTTTTGCTGAATTAAGCTAAAATGATGTAAAAATAGCTTAAATTGCAGCAAACAGCTGAAAGATTAATAAAAAGCTTCATTTTGCGGAAATAAACTGACAGAAGCACACAAAAAGTGAATTAGTAGAATAGCTGAAAAGAGTAGAGAGCAGAAAAAGAAGTAAAAAAGCTAAAATAAATAAATAAATAAATAAATAAATAAATTTAAAAAAACTGTAGGAAGCTGAAATTATCACAAAGTTAGAAAAGCAGAATCAGAACAGTATCTTGAAGAGTTTGAAGGTTGAAAACAATGAGAACAAAAATGGCTGAAGAGGTTCAATAGCTAAAAATACATCCGTCCGTCTGTTTTCTTCCGCTTATCCGGGGTAGACTTAAAATACATAAAATGCTGAAATAGCTAAAGTCATTGCCAGAATGTCCTGGAGGAAATGAATGTTTTGATATATGATTTGTTAAAATGGTACAAAAAACATACAAAAGTAAAATGGATAATATTAACAGTGTGAATAAGATTCATAAAATTACCAGGTAACCAGTGTAAGGACTTCAGAACAGGACTAATGTGATCTCTCCCTCTGGTCTTTGTCAGCATTCTTGCAGCTACATTCTGAATCAAAGCTAAACTGCTTCTCTACCTGGTTATTGTATATGGTTCCACATCAAAACATCATCCCCCCCCCCCAGTTCAGCTTCACAGTGGAAACATGAATAAAACCTAAAAGTCTGTCTCCAGCCAGGTGTAAGTGTTTAATGCTGGGTATTGGAACTGCGCAGGTGAAAGTGTTTAGTGCTGTGTAATGCCGCCTCTTTTTGGCCTACTGCTTTTCCAGCTGTGCATGATTACACTTTCACTCTTTGATTGCTTCCCCAYGTTTCAGCAGATCATCCTGGAAAAAAAGGTACATGTTATGGTTTAAAGTACAGTTTAGCCTGTAATTCCTTTTACTCTTGTGTATCTTGTACTTGTGCGTACACAGATCTTTGTGTGGGTTTGTAAAGACAGTGGAAAGTTAAGAATGACGTCAACAACTAGCCTAAGGCTTTGTGCTTGATAATTAGCCATCATTTTATTCAGGGCCTGGTCGGCACTGATGAGGGATAAGCTAGACTTTGACAGGGTAAGGCAAGCGTTGAGGCTCCTAATCAKGAACCCCTGCACGAGAGAGCGAGTGGAAAACACCTGTCTGAGAACAGGTGTTTCCAACAACACATGGCTGCTCTCTCTTGCTCCAGATTCCCCCTTCAGCTTTCTACATGACTCACATTCTTGTCTCCGTTTGGCTTCACTTTGTACAGTTTCCCTCTGCCAAAACAGAATTTGAGAAAACCTTTTCTTACAATTGAAGACCTGGCACTCCTTGAAGGAATACATTTTAAGCACACATGAGCAAAAATGTTGTCATCCATCTTCACCTTACGGAGGTGAGCAATAGCTACTGTATCTGTGTTTTTATACTGTACATTTTCCTGAGAGGAAGGTGTACAAACACACATCTCCTTTCTTTCTTCCTCTTTTGTCTTCATTGGAAACAGCCCACATCTTGCTTTTCACTGAAGGAAGCAGTGCATGGATAATATGGTTATGCCGTTACTGATGCATAAAGCTGCGTGTCTGGTTCTTGTCAAGACCTTGCCACCAAAGTCAATTTGCCCGTGCCCTGGCAGAATGTAATATTTCTTTAATTAGATCAACACGGAAATTGCATCGGTAGACTGTATTGATACGAGAGGAAATAATTAAACTCAAGGCTCCAGGAATAATTTTACCCTCCGAGCATTACTGTAAACCCCTTTAAAAACAAGTCTGCTCCGTCCTCCCTCTGTTGCAGGATGAGATAAAGAGGAAACCAGGAACGCAGATGGACTGATAAGGTTTCATTGAGTCGGCCCCTGGTTTTCCCATCAGTCTTTCAGCAGGTTCTTCTCACACAATCAAAACTTCTGCATCACTGTCATCCAGAAAGGCCTCGATAACGGTGTTTCCTACTTATACGCTTATACGCGTGTGAAGTTATTAAAGGGATCCCTGATTAGTTGTAACATTAGACTTCATTTGATAAACATGTATTTTAACTGTAAAATAAAGACTGTAAAAATACTGTGGGATGTTTAGTTTTGTAAATATTTAAAAATATATTTTAACAAGGACAGAGACATTTTATTTACACACAAAGCATTCTGGGTAAACGATGACGTGGATAGGTCCTCGGTGCGAGGCTGCTAGCGAGCTAT
>NW_013952777.1:80192-90736 GCF_001266775.1 Austrofundulus limnaeus
GCCTTCGTCGCAGCGCTGTGACGTGTGCGGCTGACAAATTCGGCCTTCAGAGGACACGGCCTGCCGTTTTGGACACAGGAGAATGTGTAGCACTGAGCTAATACATATGTATGGTGATAGCGTCGGGGCTAATGCTAAAGCTAACAGGCTAAGCTGAGGTTCTTCTTCTTGTCTTTGTATATTTTTTGGGGAATAAATATTGACCCCATCCGAGTACGACCACAACAAGGACTATAAAGGTGGGAACATGCTCCGATGCCGACGGGTCGACGCGCGGTTGCGTGGTTGTTTGGCAGCCGTTTTCGCAAAGATCTTAGTCCCTACGACACCCCTGCGCCGAATTCGGGAAACCCCCCTCCCTGAAACATGTGTCACTGCATGGAGTTCCAACGCAACAGCCGATAACGCAGAAAAAAAGTCAGATTTGTCAATCACCCGACGTATTTATCCACATCTGTCCTGGTTAAAGCTCCACAATTTTTATCAGTCAGATTCCTCTGTGCACAACGTCTGTTTTATCTCCATCCAATACATATACTATACATATACTATAGTTCCTGCACACTGCTCCAAGCTCGGGGGAAGCCCTCCCTCCCACTGAATCATGGTAAATGGTACTGAACTTATAGAGCGCTTTTCCAGTCCCTCCGGACCCCAAAGCGCTTTACACTAACAGACATTCACCCATTCACACTCACATTCACACACTGATGATGRYAAACTACACTGTAGCCACAGCTGCCCTGGGGCACACTGACAGAAGCGGGGATGCCATGCACCAGCGCCACCGGACCCTCTGACCACCAACAGTAGGCAAGGTGGGGGAAGTGTCTTGCCCAAGGACACAACGACTGAGATGGCTGGACGGAGGATCGAACCAGCGACCTTCCAGTTCCAGGACGACTCCCCTAACCACTCCGCCACAGCCGCCCCATCATACATCACTGCATGGAATTTCTCCCCTCAACAGCAAAGTCACTCACCCGACAGATTTTTATCCACATCTATCCTGGTTAAAGCTCCACAGTTTCAGATTCCTCCGTGCCTGTTTATCTGTTATGTCCGTTTATCTCCATTCATGAGTTTTTCACAGTTTGACTATCTTTATAAAACTCTGCTTCCTGGTCGGCTCGGGGAGTGAGTCGTTTTTTTTTTCCTTTTTTTTAACCGAGTGGTTGAAGTAAATGCATATAGCGCTGTCGGCACAAACATGCATGAGTTTTTCTCGGTTTGTCTATCTTTAAAACTGCTCAAAACAGTCTGCTCTAGTCAGAAGCGAGTTTTTGTTTTTTTCTTCTGCTGTGTCCGTCCGAGCGCTTTCAGTTCAGACCAATCACACATTACCGTCGACACGGGAGTGGGGGTCAAAAAGTTCTGCCGGGGGCTTGTGCCAAAAGGGGCTGTCGACACGACGCTGCTAAAGCCCGGTGACGTAATTTTTGTCATTAAACTGCGACAACCCGTGCCAACGTCGGCAGTTCGCAGGGAGTATTTTTCCAGCTTAAGACTGCCTCCCAGACTTTCCACGTGGACTTTACATGTATGAATGCCTGGTCAGCTCTCTGCACATGTTGGATGTTGCTTATCACGGAGCATTGTGATTTATAACAAGTTGTAAACCTCTCACACACCACTGTAACACTGTACACTGTACTCAATGGTAAACATCATCTACACAGACCTCTTGGAATACCTTAATTTACAAATCATCGGTCAGCTGCCTGGAAGGTGATCCAAGATGTCACAAAGACAGTACAGTATAGTCATGGTCTATCTTCCCTTCAGTGTCTCTTTAGTTCATACAGAAATTTCTGCTTCATCTTCCTGGAATAAACTGCAGCAAGAAGTGAAACTGTCCAGATTGATCCCACTGGGACAAATGGAAAGATCATCGTTTTAAGTCTGTTCTTGTTTTTAAGTTTTGTTTTAACATCATGACGTCATGTGTTTGTGTTACAGATCTCTGTTATAAATAAGACAACCTGTCTCAATGAGATTACTTGTCTAAATAAAAACAAATACTTTTAAAAAATATGCATGTTAGGTTAACTGATAACTAATGTTTGTAGATGTGGGTGAAAATGTTATGGTTTTCTTGTTTGTCTTTCTGTGGCCCTACGATGTACAGTACTTGTGACCTAACCAGCGTGAACCCTGCCCATCACACAGTGACTGCTGGAGACCCTAAAAGGAAAAGTAGGTAAAGAAAATGAAATGGAAGGTTAAATAAACATCTCCTGTAGAGATGGGTATACCTACTAATGTGCATACAACGTGACCAGAATGTTCCATGCATAACTCTCCTACAGCATTTCAGTGACTATTRCACATGTCAAAACTCATTGAACTCAGAGATCAGGTGTCAGTAATGTCTTGGCTGATCCAATCACTGAACAGCTACAAGTAAMACCACTTGTCTGCTTGTGATTGGATCGTCCAGGATGTTTGTTAATGCAAGTCCAATTGTGTTTTAAAAAGTTCAAACAAACTGAACAAGACTGATAACAGCTAAGAAATCACAGTCATGCATTTCCTTACACAAACTCACTATGCAAAGTTTTTTTTTAGCCCTTTTAAGGGTGTTCTCGTATGTTTGTCTTTGTATCAGAGGAAAGCTTCTTTCAGTCACTCATTTTTCTGGTTGGTTTGTTAAGGACTTGTTTGTGTTGTCAAGGTGACTGACAACATCCAGCTGCATTTATTACAACTTGTATTTTATCCGCACAAACACTTAATCTTCATTTACTAACAATACACCTTGATCAGGCTCTCAAACAGACCATTAATTTGCACTTCTCCTGAATGAGCAATCCTCATGGTCCATAATTATTTAAGTCCCATTTTGGATAATTATGGTCATTAGTATCATGTGTTCAAAGTGAGGGGTTAATTTTGACAGAAGTGGCTGCAGATTAAACCCCCACCACCACCAAAAAAAAAAAAGGGAACAAAAACCCTCACGAGTCTTTGAAATGAACACATCATTTGGTTTTGAGGGGTGGAAATTGATAGATAACAGCGGGGAAACAGCTGAGGAGGGAACAATTATTGTAATGATGTGGGAAACGCAGATGTAGCAAATTAGATTTGGTTGAGCTTAGGTGCTCCTCCACGCTGTGGATGTGGCATGAATCTGACTGAAGCACAGTTATGCTGCACCTTTACGGACACATTTATGAAGCAAAAGCGTTCGCACTCAAAAGAATGAGACAAAACTAACATTCCTTCAAAGAATGTATATTGCCTGCCTTCTTACATTGTTAGAGCTTGGAGCACGAGGATTACTGTCAGCTACCACCACACCAAATTTCAGCTTAACATCTGTAAAATTTACTTAGAACCATTTTGTTCATGCTAAGGTCAATGAACTGTGGCAACCATCTTGAATTAGGTTAAAAACTACTTCAATAAAGACTTGTTATATACTGTAATTAATATTAAAACACTGCAAATGTGTATAATGAAGCTAAAACAAACATCTGTAGATCATTAAAGATGCGATATTTTTGGTATTGCCTAATATGAGAAGTGTGTTCAAACAAAAAGTACAGCGTGCTGTGTGCATCAAAAGTACAGGTTGGACGATGAAGGCTTGTTTGGCTCTCCTCATTTCTCCTCTCTGGAGCAGCCCAGCATGAGGAAAAGCTTGTTAAAACCCTAATAGTAGCTATCAAAGGCTATTGATTACCTTTCCCACCCTGTTTGGGTGACAAAGTGAGCATTAGCTGGAGCCATAGAGAGCTTCTTAAGATACGTTTCCTCAGGGGCTGCCCAGTCCCCTGGGCTGTCTGCTGTTGAGATCACATGCATGTCGTCTATCCCCCACCCACACACACACACACACCTACACACAAGCACACACGCTTCTTTTTTTCAAAGTGAACACACTGCTATCCTTTCACCCTCCTACCACCAGATAATCCATTTACAACCAGGGATCAAACACTGAGCCCTCTGGCTCTGTGCTGCACTGACTACTGTAACACATACATCAAATCGGCCTCACAAGTTGTCATAAACCTTGGCTGGTTTCTTGCTGCGCTGTTTATTAGGAAATACTTAGTAGTTTTTGTTTTTTATAGTGGGGTACAGAATAAGTTGAATCTTTACAGAGAGCAAAAATAACCATATTTAATGCACTGAGCACTTTGTTGTTGGTGTAACCTGAACTGCAGCAACCTACACCTTTTGTGTTTTTTTTTTCTTGCAGGGTTTCTTAAAAGTGAGACAAAAATGCAGGTTAGGAAGTTATGCATAAAGCATTACAACAGCCAAATTAATGGATCTCTGTTAAAATATGTATACAAATAACCTCCATATTTAGGGCAAACTACGTGGAAATGTTTAGTGTTTGTGTTTTGTTTCACTTGGCTGATGCACATCGTGAGCTTTGATTGATGTAAAATTTTACTGAAGTTGACTTCAAGTATTCAATGTGTAGCCCCTAAATTTAATCCATCCTGATGCAAGAAAACAGTGTGATTTAGATTGTGTTTTGCTTTATAAGAGTGACAAACAGCTAAGAAAGGTTTTTGTTGAAATATTTGCATCAGTTTTTTGTGTTTGTGTGTCCTGATGATTTATTACTATTGAAGTGTTTCATACAATAATAATTAAAGTGATAAAAATGTTTGTCATGGTTCAGTGAATATAAAACTTAGCTGAATTCCACTTAAAGTTATTGGCCATATATTATCTTCTGTATTCAAAGCTTGATTTGGTTAATACAATTTTATTTGTTTGTCAGTTTTGTACTGCTTGAGAGTTTGTAAGGAAGGGATGAATAAGGTGAAGATCTTCACCTCATGGCTTTTCAGTTAGAATTCCTGGCTCTATCTGCTCTCCACCTCCCTCTCCCCCTCGTTCTCCTCCTCTAGATGGAGCCATGGGCTGGCTGTTCAGTTATGTTGGCACTTCCTGGTTCTACCTCATATCCTGTTGCAGCTGTCTTACCTGARTCCAATAACCTCATCAGTAACCTACAGGATCAGCTCAGACCATCATTGTGCTTTCACCTTGGCTATTACTGTAACCAAACAGTTACRTTCTTGTTTGTTCCTATAATTTTATTTTTTTGTGGATACCTGAACTGTTTATGTATTTATTTAACCTGCATGTGCCTTTGGTGTTTGGCGGTACTTGTTTTTCATGCTGGCTTCAATTTTGGATCATCTAGACTTGTTTTCCTTGATGCTGAATAAACTAGTGAAAAAATTAAACAAAAAATACAAAAYGAATTCTTACTTGCGACTCACCTCTCTCCAGACCTTGCCTTCATTTCARTGCAATAGACCTTCAAGAGCAGTTAGTTTAGAAGAAATTAATGTGATGAATTATTTATTTGTGCAGCTGCACAAATATGCTACCTGGAAAAAAAAGAACACTTAATACTTTTTGGATTATAGTTACAAGATGCATGTCCATAAGTATTGTTTTGCTAAATTTATACATCGTCAAAACATGTATTTGTCATACGGCACAGAAAAAGGACTCAAATACAAGACTCAACACAGTCACTCAAAATCATTAATCCTTTTATTCAGTCCAGGGTCAGTACACAAAGTCGCAGTCCAGACTAAGGTATCCAAAACAGAGGCAGAGGCGAATCCAAAATACAATCTGGGTCAAGTTAACTGTAAGACAAAGTAGAATAAAGGCTGGAACGCTTAACACTAAGGATGAAGACAAACTGGCAAAGGGTAACTGCATGGGGTGAGGTAAAAGTGAACAAAGGAAGGCATGTGACACAGGTGTATGAGATTAGGGTGTGACAGTGGTGATTAGAGGGAATCTCAGGAAGTGAAGTTGTCTGAAATGAGACAGGAAGTTAGTGTACAAAATAAAACWGGAAGTTTAAAATGAAACAAGATCAAATGCACAATATTAACCAGCAGGGCTGTCCTTGACAGTAGGTCCTGATCATTTAGTATTTTCAGGTCAACTCATCTGATTTTCTGGGAATATTCACAGCTGTTCAGTCTGAATGTGTGAACATATCGCACAGAAATGCTCTTACTTTCTTCTTTAAATCATTAAAATTATGTCATTATTTAAATTCACTCTCACTTAAGGTTTAAGTGATTTTGGACTATAATCACACTTTTCTCAGACCATGTTTTTTCCACAGACAGTGGAAGAAAATTAGAAAATAATTTTGACTTTACAACAGAACCTATTTTGGCATTAGGACCAGAATTGTCAAAGAAATGATTGGAGAAAAAAATGCAGTTTAACAGGATGTGTCAAATTTATAATGAGGCCTTTAGAAACTCACCATTATATGACCTAACTACATTTCTAGGATGTTAGGCTTCATAAATATTATTAAAGAGGACATGCCATGTAAAATCCAATTTCTTAGCTGTTAAATGCATTTTCTTGTGGACTTGGAGCCTCCAAGTGTGCAGAAAAGTTGCACTCTCCTTGTGCTGCATAAATATCTTTATATTCTGATGATGTTACGTTTCTTTTAAAACGTTTTTGAAGCAGTTATACATTATTTTTTCCTTACAAATATCTAACATAACTCCATTCTTGTCATGATTTCAACTTGCATAAAATCAAAACTGTAGTTTAAATAGGTTTCAAATTCAAAATTAGCAACTGATGTTTTAAATCTATATGCCTCGTATGACTAAAGGAAGAGCTGTAGAAATTGTTGCCTTTTCTGAATGATTGCAGATTTAAAAACATATCCAGTCAACACAGCCCATCCTGGTAAAATATTGATGTTCTAAGTCTAGAATCATGTCAGAAGCAACAATCTGTATAGAAAAGTGTTCATCCAAACCACTGTAGAATAACAAGAAGAGGATATTCAAATTATTTATGATGAAAACCACAGGATTAATGTTTATGTAGTGTACCTAAATGTGTACAGGCACATACAAAATGTGGMATGAACCATAAAATCTAAATTCCTTACAACCATATTACCGCAAATCTTAATTAGAACATATTTGCAAGCATCCACAAGTGGCTTTGTCTTTATTTATTACCATAGAGCTGCTGAGATCCTGCTCTGTGGAAGGATCACATAGTAAAGTTGCTATCTAATCTGCAACTTCTGAGCTTGGTTAATAGTTAATATCAGTTGGACAAGCCTGGACAACATGAACAAATCCCTCCCAGTGCTGACCCTATGAAACCATGCAGTCCATGCTGCACCACAATGGAATTCATGCTTTATTCAGCTCTTATGCCCACAATCCTTTCCAGAGACTTTCTGCTCCATGTTGAATCAACTATTGTATTCAACCATATTTTTAAGTTTTTTTTGTTCATTTTTTGTCCTAGTTCCCAAGTTTAATAACTTCATCAAGCGTAATAATTTATTCTATTTTCATTTTGCACCATTTAGATGAAATTCGTTGTTTGGGTGCGACAACATTTTGATAAAAAGCTTGTCCTTGTTTATTTTAATTTCCAGAGGCAAATGAATGGTAAAAAGGACCTGTTTTATGTGAAAAGGCTAGTGTTGCTGAGGCAAAATATCCAGGAAAAGTAGAAAAACCAAACCACAAGGCTGACTGTGGTTAGACAATGAGAAACACACAATCCACTGAAGACCAGGCTCTGACAGAGAACAACTGAAAACGTGGAACTGTTAATATACCCAGGAAAGTAATGAGTAAACACAAGCAGGGCTGGTAATCTGTAAACTGAAACAAGAAGCCTTTATCACCAAGGTGTCTGAGGATGTCAGGAGGAGGCAGAGATGGAGAACGGACAGGCAGGTTTGTGTCCCCCTCCCTTTTCTTTCACTGTGCAAATCAAAATCTTCTGGGAAAATGAACTTAAGGAAAGGTAAAAAGTCAAGCTGTCTTCATAATGGAGGAGGAACCAACAATATGAACATGAGCACAGGGAAATAACCTGGTTAGAGGAAATCAATAGAATATATTTATATATAAAACAAATCCCGCCCCGGGGGACCTTTCTGGGTAGAGTTTGCATGTTCTCTCCGTGCGTGCGTGGGTTCTCTCCGGGTACTCCAGCTTCCTCCCACAGACCAGCAACATGACTGTTAGGTTAATTGTTAACTCTAAATTGTCCCTAGGTGTGAGTGAGAGAGTGAATGGTTGTTTGTCTCATTTGTCTCTATGTGTGGCCCTGTGATGGACTTGCAACCTGTCCAGGGTGTACCCCGCCCCTCGCACTGTGACTGCTGTATTTGGGCACCAGTGACCCACGCGACCCTGAAAAGGAAGAAGCGTGTACAGAAAATGGATGGATGAATATATTTATCTATACATAGTTTAATGTTTCCACTGTTCACTGAGACGACAGAACAGTTAGACACTGAATGATCGACTGAGCTCATCTTCGATTGATGAGGTCATTGGAGACAGGTGAGATGGTTAAAACAGGATGTGATTTGGAACCAGGAAATAAAGAAGAGCAGTTTAGCCAGCCCACAGCTCCAGGAAAAGAGAAGCCCAGGATGCAAGCAGGATTCATTGAACTTCAGAAAAATTACACCAAAATCAAAATGAAACAAACTAGACATCATTGACCGTTGTGACAATACGATTTTTTTCCAGGGAGAAACAAGTAATTTTTTTACGTTACATGTTCATTGTGGATAATCAACAGTGATACTTAATCCGACTTTAAAGCAAGTTACATTATTCTTTACAGCTCATGTCCCTTCTTAGTGTAGTCTTGAATACTCTACCGCTTTATACCACCAACCAATAAAAGGACTGGGACTCCTCTTTTCTTGTCTACATAATCTATAATGATATTTTTTGAAAATCATTTACTAATAAAAAGTTGGTAACACAAATATCTAAGTGTTTAGTATTAAATAAATGTGTTCTTTGCTCTTTGTAACATGCTCAGTTTAGAAAAATGACATCTGAACTGATTATCTTGTGTTTCAGCAGCAGAGATGATGTTTGGAAAAGCTCAAGCATTTTTACTACAATAATAACTAAACTTTTCACGTCAATTTGATTAATAGATCTAACAATCAAAGTGCTGCCCCTCCATCATAACAGGCAGTGTTCAGAGTGTCATTGTACACTTCAAAAGCTCCAGGTGTTGACATGCTCCATAAAGTTCAGCTTAGAATATAACCATTTATTCAAGCCTTTTTTAACAGAAGCTGGGCCCCTGTGTTCCTCTGATATTTTATACATGAAGCCAACCATTTACAGTCTGATGAGCAAGTCTGGCTTATTAATGATATGCTTCTGCTCTAAGGGTGTTGGGCGCAAAGCAAATACTCATGTAAAATTAAGCACCATTTGTTTACACGGACGTGCAAATATGACCACTCTTGGGCTTTGTTGTAGAGCATGATCAGAGCTGTAAGCAGAGATTTCAATTAGTTTTGAGGCACCTTCTGGAGCTTGAACATTATCCCAGGAAATGAAAGCGTTTAAAAGGATTTCAAAAGAGTCATACATTCATCCTGAAAAAGCAATACCTGTTTGAGTTATTTTTATGAGCACATATGTGTAAAGGAGAAAAAAAATCAGCATGAATGATGTCACAGGTCTAGCAAGACAGGACTAGAAGGTTGAATTATTTAATGATGGCTCCACTTTTGTGGAATTATTTTAAGTATTATAATTGCAGGCGGGCTTGCCTTGGCCTGCTGGGGGGAGGAAGAGTGGGGCCCCCATGTGGGGAGCGATCAACATCAGTCAGCAGTATCATGTTACCAAGAGCATGCCAAAGTACTCTTTTAATGATGGCCAAATGAAAGGCGAAGCATTGACCTGAGCACAGACCAAATGTATTTTTATAGACATGGCCTTAAGATCTGCAGACAGGAAAACAAAAAGCCCGACACCTTTTGTCTCTGACATCACAGCAGCTTCCTAATGTTCTTCCTGATTGGGCTGATTGCTTATAAATGCCAACTAAATGAAACAAAAATGTGGCTTCATTTCTTTCATATTTTCTTTTTACAAATGTAATGAAAGTTTTGCTGGACCGCTTTGTGTTTTGTGTAATTTTGAACAACTGTGCTTTGACAAGTGTGACCATTGTTGGATTTCTAAAAAAAGACACTTGACCCAGTCATGAAACACTTCAGTGATATTTCCTTAGAGATAAAGATATTTAAATTATGCATTCTCTGTGTGGTTACAATGAATAGTGAAATAACAAACTTCAGATTGACTTTCATGACTCAACAAGTACAAAAGTAACTTAAAAACCTCTGGAAATAAATAACGACAGAAAGAAATTGCTCATCTGTATTAGAAAACTTGCCTGTAACAAAACATTAGCTCTCCATTCATTTTTACTGGATAAGTAAACAAAAATCAGAAATATTTTTTTATAAATAAAGAAGTAGAGCGCTGCAGTCTGCTCTCTGTCCTGTCTGAGCGAAGAAGAACCACACACAAGGGAGCAGCTCAGGGATGACATCACACACAAGACACGCATAAATGTAAAGAATTTATAATTTACATGAATTTCCCTCCATGTTGCATGTATACAGACATACAGAGTTTAAACAAACAAACAAACAAACAAACAAACAAACAAACAAACAAACAAACAAACAAACAAACAAACAAACAAAC
>NW_013952777.1:91345-96790 GCF_001266775.1 Austrofundulus limnaeus
GATGAGACGTCATGTATTTTACTGCGCATGCGTGTCACATCAGTGCTGTGTAGCGTTCACACAGGAGTCTGATGCAGGTCACATTTAAAATGTAATGTGAACGTTCACACAAAAAGATCTGATTTTTTCAAAAAATCGGAACTGAGCTTTGAGACCTGCAGTGTGAACGTAGCCAAATTTATTTAAGTCTGAGAGCCGACAAGTAAATTTTGTAGTACTCAAGACAGGCCTTGGTCTTAACATTGGTCTCAAGACCAGTGGTCTTGGTGGTCTCAAATTTTACTGTATTTGTACTCATTTGTCTTGAACATTGAGGACAATGGATTTCATTTCAAGACCAGTCAAGATGACAACTGTGGAAATATCACTAAATTACCAGAATCCAGTTTGTTTGTTGACATCCTTGCTTTAATTGGATTTACCGGTTCAAACCAAGTGTAAATCCTTGCTAACTATGTATATTTGTTACTGGTCACCTGTCCCCACCCTCTTTCACTCGCATACGGCTGAGGGGACCAGGCTGTCTCCATGGTTACTGAATGATATGCAAGTACAAAACCATAACTCGTTATCTCAAGAAAACGCTCATTGTTATTTCATGATAACGACATAAGTCATTATCACGTGTAAACCATGGGAAAAAATTATCAACAGAAAGCATCTGCTCTCAGCTTCCGTACTCGTGCATAAAACGACCACCCTACTTTACGAATGATTCTTTTGGGGTTAATTTTTTTGTATTATACATGCATAAATACGGTATATTTGTGAAACAACATCCAGGAGAAAGCATATGCAATTTGTCAATTCTGTGCTTCACATTCAGAGATGTTAAGGACCACATCAAACTTTTATCATCCCCTAGAAAGGGAGCACAAAGAAATGTAAGCTATGTGTAGTGATGTTAGCAAAGGTAGCTAGCTAGTTTTAGTTTTTCTTCCAGGTCTTGATTTTGACTCAGTCTCACCCTCCCTCGGTCTTGTTCCCAACTTGGTCTCAGCCTCTAGAAGTCTTGGACTCGATACACTCTGGTCAAGGTCTTGACATGGTCTTGGGTTAGGTGGTCTTGCCTACAACAGTAAGGCAGGTTGTAAGGAAATAGGTTAACTACCTCCTTGTCCTTGCTGCTCCTCTGAAGCCGTGGATGCTGTTATCCCCACCCTCATGTCCTCTCCCTGCTTTCAACAGTCCAACTCCAGCCCCTACCCCCCATATCAATTAGTCTCGTAAAAAACAATGAAAACTGGATATTTTAATTAGTTTGTGAATCCCCCATCCGGACAGAATGTGAAAAGTGGACATGTCTGGGCAAAAGAGGACGTTTGGTCACCCTAGTGAAAGAAACTTGGATGTTTTAATTGACACTTGCAAAGTAGACTTAAATACTTCCACATCTGATGTTGGTCCATCAAAGTGTCTGAAMAGGACAACCTGCTGCATCATGTTTTCTTGTCAGAGATAAGCTTGACAAGACATCATTTTGTGGAGATGCAATTTAAGGGCATTGGATGATTTGAGCTTAAGTGTCCAACATTGCAGCGGGATTTCCAGCTCATGCTGTGACATGCAAATAATAATAATAAAAACAACTTTAGACTGAAAAAAAACATCTGAAATGTCACTCCAATCTAGACTTGAATAACCAAACCTGTTTTTRTATCAAGACAGAATCGTTCAGTACTGTTGAACCTGAGTCTGAACCCAGTGTGTTTACCCTGCAGAAGTCATTCAGCCTTCATCCCCACCGCTTTCACAAATCCTGTGAAACAAAAGAAGGGTTCACTATAAAGAAAAGGGGTCAGTTTAGATGTTTAAATTTGATCTAATTTGTAACTTCTCCACATTTAATGGTAAATGTTAATGTATTTTTTTGTTGTTGTTTTACTCTAATCACCTTGAGCCATGTGAATAAAAAAAACCCTAATCTGGATGGATTGATAGCGGTACATACCTTTTGATTGGCGGGTTGAGATTGTGTTTAACACACAGATGTCCAAGATCCATCCACTTATGGTAAACTTTAAAAACTGGACCATATGTATGGATGCCACGCTTTCTCTCCTGCAGCTGCTCCGCTCCCACAGGCCGCATATGTAATTGAGACACCTGGATTAAAAATAGATTCGTGCAGATTTCAGTGGCAGAATCAACTTGATTAAAACACTTATTTCTCAAACTTTTTGTGATGAGTTTGTCATCTTACTCAAAGATAATTACGCAGTCTGGGGAAATTATTCCTACATTGTGCTCTTGAGGAGATAATTGCAGTGCTGAAGCCAGTATATCACATGAGAATCGAGTCTCATACCACAAATTAAATGCATGAATGCTGCTCACGGTATATCATGTGTGCTGCATGTATTACACTATGTAAGTTCTTATGTTACAGAATATTTTTCCTGATGGTAGCAAATAAAAAAAAAGTATTGTGTTAATTAGGTTGTTATCAGGAGATGAATAATCATGAATGTCAAACTCCTTACGGGTGGATAAAAAGGTGAAAATGATCCTAAATAGAAAATGCTATACAAATGTTTCTTTTTCTTCCTGATCTTTATTGTTTGACACTTTCCATTAAATTATAGACCTAAGATTGACTGGAGTATACTTGTTAAAAAGCTAAATAAACTATTCAGCATTAATGAATTTTACTAGTATGGGATCACACTTCTATCGCAGGTGTGAAAGCAGGTTGTGATTTAGTTTGATGGACGACTAATCAGGATATCAATTAGACCTTGACCTAGAAATGGAGACAAAGGAGGAGAATTATTTTCTTGATTTCTTTCCTCTGGCTCTTGGACTCTTCTCATGTCTGTGATTGGACAAAGATAAATCTTCTGGGTTTATGGAGGACACAGTAATAGTTTTCTTTTATAAGTAAAATTGTTCAAACGTATCAGATATGACTATGAATAGGATAAAAATGTATAAATCAAACAAAAATTTTTAAGTGTATTACATTCTCATCCTGATAATCCAAGAAAATGTAATACTGCTTCTTTATTATGAGATTTAAGACCTATAAAGTATATTAAATGTATGTTACTAGCAGCCATTAGAGCACAGTCTGCAGCTGTTGTCACCTTTGTTGTGTCACAACTAAACATCACAACAAGGCTTATATTGCTGGATGGTTTTACAGTCCACCTCCAACAGTTAAATATGTGAATAACATCTGTCTGATATGTGTTGTGACGTTTTTTGAAAATTACCACCTGGCAACTACAAAAATTAAGATCACAATATTTTAGTGATGCAAAAGTTTTGTTTTCTTCTCAGTTCTTGGTCTCTGGTGTAAAAAAATAAGTACAAATACTGGGTGTAGTAATAGATATTTAAACTAAAGAAGTCATGAGTTGTTACTAAAATGGGTTTTTCTAATGGCCTTTTAATCGATCTGCTAAAACCTGCTCTACACCAACTACAGTTGATTGTAACAATACACAATTTCGTAAGAATTAAGACATCTAAACACTTGTTTTAAAAATTGATACTCAATATGTCTGTTACCCATTTAAAGTAATATCCATTTAAAAACTATGTTGTATTTATTCAGTGTTTAAAAATACTTTTATACCTTAGAATCTACTGAGGTTCCTCAGAGTTCTACATTGTGTCAGTCTTATTCTTGCTTTATACTCCTTTAATGACATATTATGCATTAACTTAACAACGTCTCTCCACACTTATGCAGATGACATCCACATGTACTATTCTTTTATTCAACTCAGTTCTATAGTGTAAATTGTTACATTTGCCTGATTGTTACTGTAGATGTCAGATAGTGGTTTAGAGACAATAAACATTTTGCTAAACAAAATAGAAAGCCTGGTTATTGCCCTGTGGTTCTACAAATCAGGCAACAAACTGGTGGTTTAATTTCAGATGTCCAGTCATGTCTGAGGAACTCAAATGTTGACGTTTTTTTTTGACCAATTAATGTCTCCAGACAATGTTAATCCAAACAGCTTGTCTAAAAATAGTTTTCCTTTCCACTTGAGAAATATTCGTCTTTGAAATTAAAATACTTCTTATTCAAGCATGAATTTGAGATGATGATTATAAATACTAACACTTTAATCAAAGCACATTAAGCACATGATGTTTTTTTACAAGAATAYCTTGACGTTTCATTGGAAAAGTTTCTATTTTATTGGCGATTATTGCCTTTACTTTTGTTACAACCTGAAGTTAGAAATTACCACATGCAGTGGTTATGAACCACCTGACTGACTGATGCTGTTTGGCTGCTTTGTGACATTGCAATAGATAACCACAAGAATGAAGATAAAACTTTCAAAAATCTTATTTTCTTGCTTCTGTTTAGCTTCACTAAATGGTTGATTAAAATCCATAATATTTTATTTTGTAAAGTTGAACAACTTTTTTTAGTGTTCCTAAACCTAACCTAAAACACAAAATCCAGTTATTAAAATCTTGCATGAGTCATGCACAAATTCACAACCTTCAGTCACAGGCTTTGCACTATTTAAAGCAACATTATCTTTTCAAAATGCTTAGGGCCCCCCCCCCCCAAACTTTAATAAGTGGAATTCAGTTTGTAAGCTAATAATTTGGAATCTGAAAATGATTCTATGATTACCTCCTACAAATATCATCTTACTTTCATTAGATTGTTCCAAATGGTTTTATTCACATCAACAAAGCAGTTAATACCTAAATTACTGGATTTTCCGCGATTATCTGTTCGGGCAAACAACAAGTCAAACAGACAGGTCTCTGCAAGCCGCTTCAGTCTGCAAACTGCTGGGTGGGGTGAAGTTATGGAAATGTCACACACACATCAGCTCCCATCAGGCTGACCTCTTAGGGTCAGACATAAAGGCTCGACTTTTCAGCAACATCCACTTAGAGCACTGAAAGACGACGGACGTCTCGTCCATGTACCTTTGTCCATCAGATTTATTTTGGACTGACTGAATCAAACAGAACAACTGTGTCTTTATGTTGCCCGAGTCAAAAATCTTGCTAAGACTTCTCAGAAGGCTGATAAAAGAGGTGCGTGAAGTTAAAGTCCAGACTAAAAAAAAAGTTTWCTTTTATGTATTTGCTTAGTTTGTTTCTGTCCTGCCTTTACTCTCTGTAAACCTCTTCAGGCAATACTTAATTAAAAAAATATGCTATATACTGCAATGAAAGCTAAAGTGTAGATTTTGATCAATGGATCCCAACATCCAATAATTTACATAATTATCATTGAAGAAATGCCTAGAAAGTACTCAAAAATGTAATTCTACAGCTGATAAACTGATTAACCCTCCTATCGTCCTCAAATATGGTAACAAATTTGGTCCTTGGGGTAAATGAAATACAGACACTATAGCATCCATCCATCCATCCATCCATCCATCCATCCATCCATCCATCCATCCATCCATCCATCCATCCATCCATCCATCCATCCATCCATCCATCCATCCA
>NW_013952777.1:97183-109213 GCF_001266775.1 Austrofundulus limnaeus
ATAAATAAATGAATAAATAAATAAATAAATAAATAAATAAATAAAAGTGAGATTTGATGCCCAGATTTAAACTATTATACTAAGTTTTTTTCACCTGTTTTCATTGGTGCTTCAAAGGTAGCAATGCTTTAATCAAAAATAAGCTATAATTGTTTTATAAATTTTAACTTTTGAAACAACATTTTGATCTATAAAGTGTACACATTTTCCCTCAAATGTTGAGAGGTCTTACTTATTTATTAAAGATAAGCGGCCTAACAGACAAACGTTTAGACTAGAGMACATTTTGGCTCTCATCGTCTGTCACCGAGGAGAGAAGCCGATATGTTTCTAAAACCTTGACAACAAGTGCATTTAATTAAAACCATTAAAACATGTTGACATATTAAAACAGTGAGTTTGGCTTGGACCTGAAATAAAACACATTCACACATTAGATCACACAGGTCAGAGACACTTCAAACATATTATCACTTCCAAACGAGAATTCCCTCAGACCCTGGAAGTAAACCTTCCAAATCCCCAGCTCTCATCCCTATTTTCCTACCAAAAATGAGCATTAGAAGGATTGTCCTGCTATTGTTGCTCCCCTTGGGAGCAAATCTATTTCTGCAGAGACAGAAATTGTCGGTCCCCACAAAGCTGCTGACACACTCTCAATGGAGGTGTCAATTCTCAAGGCCTCTCCTTTGTGGACTACATAATTTAATTGGAGAGGCACGACGGTGTGTCCCCGGTCGGGCTATTCAAACGTTCACCAACTGTCCTAGCGCTGGCTCCTCTCCACCCTCCTCCTCCTCCTCTCCTCCCTGTACATGTGAGTTGGGGGAGTTTGGTGCTCCGGCTCCTGAGAGAAGCCTTTGTTGAAGGGAGATGCAGCCTTGTGGCCTTGGAGTCTGAGCGGCTGTTCTGAAAAAGGCACGATGGAGGAGGGTGAACCTGCGCCGTGATTACCTGGAATCATCTTTGGGGCAGGCACAAAATTAGTCAGCAGATAATGAAGCTGTCTTTGATTGCAGGAGAGGAGCTTGGAGGGGGTTGGACTTCTTCTGTTCAGGGGGGCCTCAACAGGGCATGAGAAGCATGTCTTTGGAGAAGCGCCTGCTGTCAATGAATGCTCTGTTTCTCTGAAATCCTGGCATACTTTAGGGCTGAAAGATGCACAAGGGTTGGAGAGGAGCACAGGCGAGTGCATTCCTTTGTAGTGCGGCTCCAGGTGAACAGGGTTCAGAGGCAAGTGGTTGAACAGACACAGGTTCAAAAACACACTTAAGAACATACATCAATAGCCATCTTGTGACTTTTTGAACAAAATGCCAGAGTTTGAGTTTGAAGTATCATTTTTTTCCCCCCGAAATGAACAGTTTAACATATGGCCCATTATATGCATAACTCAAACAGAACATTTTCCAATACAATTTGCTACTGTTCATAGTTGCAATATAAACTGTGGTGACTGTCTTTACCAGTTTTCATTTCAGTTTTTTTTTCTTGAGCATGTGTGTGTCTGTTTGTTGCACTGCACGGTTGTCACAACAACCCAAACAGCTCATGGCTGCCCTCCAAGTGAAGACAAAGCCGTTGTCGAATGAACCAGGCGTGTGTCCACCAGACCTGAGGGGAGCCGCCAAAGCTGACAAAACACACAAAGACCCTCGTACTGGCAGTGGCCCTCACCCTGTCCGATGGCTATGCTGCCTCTCCTGCAAAGCACTGCTGAGTATCTGTAGCCCTATATACAGATCCACTGACTGATAAGATTGCAGACACCTGTGATGTTAATTAGTGGACACAACTTGATTTGTCATGTTCCTTTGGTCACATTATTGTCAGGGGTGGAGACCAGGCCTTTTTTACGAGTTTTATTTTAAATAAAATTCTGTTGAAGCACGGTTGAAAAGCAATGTCTGACTTTCATTTGTTCATTTTTATACATTTTTAAATTGCTGTTATTGTGGGTTTTTCTTTCATTAAATGACGTGTACCAACAATTTTGTCCGTATGTCTATTTAGCCTTTACATGGTTGGTTTCAGTTCTTTAAAAACAACTTGCTATCAAAACAAAATCATGTTTCACAGCAGTGTTTCTACAATTGTCTTCATGCAGAAACACCAAAAATGATCTGAATCACTGTAATAGCTAGGCCTGTATGTGTCACTGTAACACTGCTACAAAATAAATAAATGAAAAATAAAAAAATGGCACAAACAAGATTAAGAGGACACCTTTAAATTGTAGGTTAAATTAGAGATGTGACCCCTTTAAAAACAAGCAGCATAGGTGCTTTTCTAAAGTTCAATTTTCCCATTTTTCTTTTTTCTTTAATGCAAACTGACTCACGTTATCTTTGACCTCCGGTCTATAAATACTCCTGATGATCAAGAAACCAGTCTTATGTGAATATTTCACAGTGTTTTCTTTAACCTGTGAGTGCAGGTTCATTACATCATTATCATTTACTAGTGGGAAGACTGTTCCTCCTTCAAGGACTCATCAAATCTGTCAATTCAGCTTCCTTTAAAATGTAAAGAGTGTGGACAGGCTCTGTCAAGGAAGGAGACTTTTCTCTTTGGTGTGTCAGTTCTTCTGTGGTACAAGATGTGACACTGAGCTTCAGCGTTTGTCACAACAGTGCCATGTCAACTCATAAGCAATACTTGTATTTAACGCAGAATGACAGATCATTCAGGACTCTGTGTTAAACCACCTGCTGTTGTGATTATTCAGGCAAAACAAAACCACAGGCAGGAATTGAGTCTGAAAGTTTTTTTTTCTTATTTATATATTTTTTTGTACGAGTTTGGATTTTCAGATATATTTCAGATATATTTTCATAAAACTTTCACAGAGTAATCATCATGTACAGCTATAGGAGCCATTTGTTTTGTGTAATTTATTTCTGCAATGGGTGGCTGTATGGCATGTTCTTTGCGATATAATCACACCCAATGATGATAATGACAAAGAATAATTTGATCACTTGGATTCCTGTGAGCATGCACAGTTTCTATCACTTGTCACAACAGCAYAGTGTTGATGCAGTTTTAGTATTTTTTTATTTGTAACCGTTGATGATTCGTCCACACAGTGTGTAATATTATGTTTACACGTCAACAAATGCTGGTTGTTTTGATCATTCGGTTGCTGAATAAAGTAACAGGTTGCATTGGCTTGACCAAAAATTGGGTAAAATAGTTTGATCYGTGTTTGATTCCTGCCAAAAGTTGACCAATTCAAACTTGACTGAACGTTTGCTTTAGGATGAAATAAATACAGATAAAAAACCACTTGTAAGAAGGCAACAACCTGGACATCTACAGTACATTAGATGAACTTTTGGAGTCAATCCAAATCAAGATGGCCACCAGGGCTAATTGACTTTAGCAAAAGGCTATAACTTCCCCAGATTTTATATATTGAGATAAAATATGATTTTTTTTATTGAGAATATTTATTTTATTTTATTTTTCATTTTTTGAGAAGCAGATATATGATTTTTTTTCTTCTTCTGCTGCCTTTCATTTTATTTGATTTGCATTGTTTTGCTGTATGTAATGTGTTTTTTTTAATTGAAATGAATAAATACTAAATAAAAAATATAGTGTKGTACTATTAAAGACTTATCCCAAACACATACTTTAAATACTGACAAGTTATATGGAAAACAACTACTGTCAGACATGCCATGTGATGGGCAGTATGCATTCCTTCACGGTATAGTTTCCAGTTGTTTCACATAATTAATTAATTTTCACCAGTGATCCATAATTATTGTAAATAAAAACAATATCACAAAAAGTCTATTACCAAGATCAATAGAAATAGAAAACAAATAAAAAGTAACTTAATGCTGAGTAAAAATACATTTTAAATATTATTTTGTGTTAGCGCCAAACTGACAAAATCAGACTCAGCTTTGTTATTTTACCATGTCAAGATTAAAATAAACACATCACGCTTCAAAATCCTTTTTTTCATATTTAAATCATTCAGTTGGGGTCTATATAAAGTGGAACTGCAATGCTTTGGTCTGAATTCCTACTTTTTTCAACTTTAGCAGCCCCTCTTTCACCCCGGTGTGTTTCAGATCAACTCGTTTCGATGCTGTTCCTTTAAATCCAAATGAGGTTCCTCCCTCCAGCTTCTAGACTGATTCATTCCGTTGAGGGGTAATCTAGCAGCGCAGAAACATTTATTCACAAATTAATTACAATATGTCAACAACAAAAGACTTGTCCATGCAGCTTWACATGTTAGTTTAACTGCTAAAACAGTGGACTGACTGTTTCCTGATTAGTCAAGGAGATAGGTTTTCTGTGTAATTCTAAGGTTTTAGAATTTATTCGAATGAAGCCACAGTTGTCACCCACCAAAATCAAAAAATGGCTGAAAATCTGAAATTTTCAAGCAGTTTTCTTCTGTTTATTAAACTCTATAAAACACTAGTAGCAGCATAAACCAGGTCTTTGTTTTAACTGTTAGTTATGGTTATTTCACCTGTGATCTTTTGGAGGTAAAGAAATGAAGTTCAGTTTGGAATCAAATTTCTCACAATGGTTCCCTGGGGTCTGGTTTTCTTCCTCAAAAAAAGAAAAAAMAAAAGAAGAAAAACTACAGTGTTTAATGATTCCAAAGACTCYGGGGTGAGCTCCAACTCTAATCAATGAACTTCATCTGTGGGGAGCCCGTATCCCTGGTGACACAGTTACCAAGACAGCTTTTTTTGGCAACCTGACTTCACCATGGTGATGAGTTCCCATCAGATTATTTCATTTTGTCTTTTCATCGCAGCGGAACCAACAAAACAGTTGTTACGTAAACTTTTTCCATCTCAGTAAACAAGTCAGCCCCCCCCCCCACCCCTCACCCCCGCAAATTTCAGATTTCCTTTAAATGCATGTGTGGGAAGTTAGGAGATAAAGTCAGAACTAAAAGAATAAAGAAAAGAGCGGGAGATGAAAAAAGAATATTGACTTTATAAAAGTTAAACGGAGCAATGGTCTCTTCTGTTAAAGCAGTCAAGTGAATTAGAAAACTTTAGAAACTTGAGTGATGACTTTCACTGTCTGTTGTGGTTTTTTTATTTACACTCCTTATGTTCGTCATCTTTTTGGTTGCTAAATATATTTTTGTTAAAAACGATTGAAAAATGTTGCAAGCACTCGTTTCCCTTTTCAAAACCACTTTGTTTCTGTTTTTATGCTCTTGTCTCTCAGCAGAGTTCCCCTCTGCTAAAAAGACTTGGAAAGGCCTCTAAAAAGGGTTTGAAAAAAAAAAAAAACAGACAGAGGAGGATTTTTTCCGCCGCTCCTCTCATTGATAAAATGTTTCCTCTTCCTCTTCAATTATTCAGGTCGTTTTCATTGGAGAAGTCCCAGCGGCACCCGGTTAGATTTGCATCCTGATTTATTTGTCATATATCCTTTATATCTCTAAATTCTTTATACCTCTCCAGTGGCCCCATGCATCTTTTATGGGCTCCTCAGCAGTGTTTGCAGGTCAGATCCAAACACATTTTACACGTCATGCTGCAGCTGCAGCTCGCATATTTCACCTCGAGTGTGTAGCCTGGATGAAAAATTTATTGTCTCGTGCCGTTAATTTTTTTTCTCCACCTCCTCACACCACCAAGTTTTTTGGCGATGTCAGTGTTGAGCTGCAACCTCACAAGCTGTTCTCCCTTCATCGGTTCTTTTTTTGTTGTTGTTGTTTTGTGTTGAACTTTGAAAATTGCAGAAGAAGCATCTCTTTGACCTGGAAAGACTGTTTCGCTGAGGATGAGTGACTGACATAATTAGGTGAATATGGAAATATGTTGATGCTCCCCACATGGGCGCGTCGAGTCAAGACAAATTTATTTGTGGAATGCGTTTAACAAAACAGGTTTGCCATCAGAGGGAGTTTTTGAAAACGATCATTCACAAATTCACACAAAAAGCAGCAATATCATGTTGATGCCTGTTTGACTTTTTATTGCCCTCCACTGAAGCTGGAGTTAATTTTATTCAAGATGGCCACCATGGCAAAGCAATCCCGGCAATCAGAAAAAAAGTGTCACGAAACCTGTTTTTGTGTGCGCGTGTGTTTAGCTTTCTGTTTTGAGATTTATTTTTTTTTATCATTCTTTCTTAATATTTTGTTTCTTTTTTGGTGCTCAGTTGGTTCAATGTGCCAGTCTACATTAAATGGGTCAAACATGTCTGTAACTCAGTCCTTTTTCATATGTCGAGCTAAAGTTTGGTGTGATTTTCTTTGACCCTGTTGTTGTTTTTCTTTCTGCTGCCTCCACCACTTCCTCCTGCAGGGGTCACCACGGCAAGAAAATGTGCATAAAAATTTGGGCAGTTTTACACCTGATGCTCTTCCTGACACAACCTGGGCTTGAAAATGCAGCCTCTCAAATACCACAGCATTGATAAGCAAGGCACCACAACTCATTAGTAGCTGAGACTGAAGCCAAACCTGTACTCTGAACATCAAATGCATTTTTTTGATTATGTTTAAAATCTTGCTTTTAAAGGAGACATATCACAATTTTAAATCCTTTTTCTCWTTTAAATCATTCTGTTGGAGTTTATACAAAGTGGAACTGCAATGCTTTTGTCTGGATTCCTTATTGTAACTATACAAGCCCCTCTTTCACCTCTTTTCTGTGGTAGAAGTCAGATCAACTCATTTTGAGACTGTCTCTTTAAAACTAATATATACAGTATATATATATATATATATATATATATATATACATATAATATATATATAATATATACATATAATATATATATATATATACATATAATTTTTGGTGATATAAATATAAAATGTGAAATATATATAATTTGATATAATTGTTCAGAAACCATCCCAAAAAATAGATAAAATTAAATGAGTAGAAAAATATGGCCCAAACAGAATATAAATATATCTATACAGCACCGGGAGAAACTAAATTAAAATTATCTGCACTCCTTGTGACTCCAAGTACACAACAAAATGCATTTAACAGCTACAAAAGTAGATTTTGCATGACAATTAGACTCAGCGCAGTCTGTTTGTTAGCAAAATATCTCATWTATCATTTATCAGGTACTCAATGAGCTTTAAAGAAATTTTTAGAAAGTAACCTCTGGAACTAAATCCAAATTTTGGGGGGCTCAACCTAAGTTAAGATTGCTACAACCAATTAAAATACTTATTAAAAACTAGTTTTACAGATAGTGAGCTAAAATTTGGTGTGGTAGTAGCTGAGCATCATCTCCAGAACAAACTTTGCACAAAACTCGGGTTTAACTCCAATCGGTCATCTGTATTCATGGTGGTTGCCTCAGCCGATCAACTTTTGCTTGCACATAAAGGGCTATAACTAAGTCATTTTATACATACTGGGCTAAATAATACGTGTGGTAGTAGAAGAGAGTGATTTACAGCAGCTATTCTGAGGACCAATAGATCACGATGAAAAATYGAATTATATTTGAATAATGTGATTTTTAAGGTTTGATCAAAACTTAAACAACAGCATCCCTTCTCAAAACAAAATTATCACGCTTTAACTTTTTAAGGATTGGTATGTCTTTATTTTATATTTTAGAAACGAGCTTCATGAGAGAACAGTAACACACCTCTGCTTTCTTTGGGGCTGGACTGATTCCTTGTTTATTGATGCCACTGAGAGACAATGACAGGAATAATCCTGAGAGGGAAGGGTGGGGTAAGTTTGTGACAGTTAAATGTGTGGATGCTTTGAACTGGCGTCACACAGACTTCACCCCCACACCAGCGAGCGCGAGGATAAAGATAAACATGTTTGTAATGGTGCAAATTTAATTCTCTCTTTGGCCCGCATTGTGGTTCCTCTCAGCCTCGCAGGACGGTAGGAAAGCAGGAGCTCTCTGAACTGATGAATTCCCCAACAATTACCCCCCTCTGTCTGTTGTGCTTTTCAGTCCAAGTTGCTCCGCTGGTTTTTATTTTCCTAACACAAGCCGAAGCCCGGCACATGCGAGGCACAGGAACTGGAGATGGTTCAGGCTTTTTGTTTATTTAGTTCATTTTTTTTTTCATCCTGGACTGAGGTGCGGCATGCGGAGACAGATTGTGTTGCCTGAATGGGTCACCTAGCCTCACAATCTCCATCTGCTCGGGCAAAGATGGGGATGAGCAGAGGAATGATGGAGGGATGGAGATGGGGGGAGGTGGGAGGGGAAGGGAGGCAGAATGATGGAGTGGCTATTAAATATACAGCAGGCAGTGAGGAGCACGCAGGGTGTTGTTGGGCAATGCCCGCATCGTGGTGCAACATTGAGCTCGTTTTTTTTTTCTTTTCATTCATTTTAGGCTTGGGGTTTTTGTTTGCCTTTTACTTTCCTTGACTTACTTTCCTGTTTTCCTTCCTTTTTTATAAAATTGTTTCATTTTTGTTTCATTATTTTTCTTCTCTTCTTTCTCTTCCCGTCTTTCAATTACTGTTTTTATGTAATCAACATTTTATTCCCTTCCCTTCCCCCTTGTCATCTTTTTGGCTGTCTCAGCTGCCTTGCTCATTTGGATGTAAGGCCACCTACATCCAGTTCCATAAATCAGTGATGAATCCTAACAATCCTACAGGGTTTAAAGGAAGATGTTTTATTGGAAKAAGTGCTCTGATACACGCCGGTGGGAACCAGCCGAGGCTGACCTCGATGTTAATTCAACCTTTTATGAAACGGCTCTCGTGGCGGTGGGTGCGGGCAGCGTCTCGGGGTTTTGTGACAGCTCGCTAACGCAGCTCGGCTGAGGTGTCTSCGCCACATTTTCTCCTGTTTGCCATCTAATTCACACTTCCCTCAGGCGCACGATGGAAAAAAATTGGATGGTAAAACATTGTGAAAACATCTTTGGATGACAGCCATACCATGGTTGGGAAGGGTGTTCTGATCAGTTCTCCTCTTCTTCTTCGTCTCGCTTTTCTTTTCAGACTGAGGCCTTCTGTCACGAAAAACACTGTATAGAGGATTGGTAGAGGATGAAAAGGTGGGGAGGGGGGACTGACTGGAAAACCGTGTCCATTTATTTTTAATTCATGTGATACCACCTGCCTAATGGGGTTTTTGGATCCACCTTCCAACCCAGAAGAGCGCTTGTTTCAACCGATGAGGCCTCCACCAAATGCACTAAAATTATTCATGGAGCCTGCATTATGAGTCGGCGATAATAACGTTAAAATCCTAAAACAGTTCGGAAACGTCAGGTAGCATTAGAATGATCTCATGACAATCCAAACAGCTCATGTAAATTACATGGGGAAACCTAATGTTCTTTTCTTGTATAAAAAAAGTACACTCAAATTATCCCCTAAAAAAATAAATGCATCCTTTTTGAAAAAAATGATATCCTGGAAAATATACGTATAATGCTGCAAAACGACTCGGTTCAGACATAAAGGCAGAACTTTCCTTTTGTCAAATACTAAGTCGCTCCTCAGTCTCACGGGTGCCTTTAAAGACATATTGCTTTTTCTAAAATTCTCCCCCCGAGGATCATAACATCATGTGATGTCAACATTACAGGAAATACTAACACAGTCATAGAGAACTTACAGTAACACACAGACCACTGATGTTATCCTGCCCATTGATTTCCTCTGTGGCCATAAGTACTGACGGCTTCAGCTTAAGATAGCATGAGACCATAAAAGGCAGATTGACCAAACACAACATCATATGATTATATGAAATATTGATAAGAGTGGTCTCCTCTCCCATCAGGACTTATGGACGAGTAAATGGACAGCTGACCAGTCCTGGCTGGACTGGACCAGCTTGTGTAATGAACTAAGGAGCCAAACAAAGTAGAAAAGACAACACAAGCTAAAAGTTCGAAATATGGGGATAATTTTTGGGCATTTTATTTAGTTAAAAAAGTGCTGTCTGCACAAAAAAAAATGATTGTTTGAGTGTGTTAAAAACTACTGGATTTGTTTTCATATTTTTGACAAAATACATTTTATACACAAAATAACACCTTGAATATAGTTGTGTAAATAATTTTTTCCAAGGTTAAAAAATATACGTTTTGTTTTATTTTTCTTAAAGAATCATTTAGTTAAGTGAAGAGTAATTAGTTTGGCGGTTAATAGGAATGTTTGATACCACCGATTTCCTTTTTGATTCGGATACCGAGTAAAACTCAGGCTGGTATCAGCGATACTGATTCAGTACTGATATTTTATTCAAATAATGTGTCTGGAAAATCTGAAAAAAGTAATGAATGTCAAATCACCTCTTCATAAATAATAATAAAACAGTATATCAGAGTCATTTATTTATTTATTTAAAATATAGTCAAGCTAATACATCAGAAAAAACAGAGTACACAATCAGAGAAAATATGGGAAAATGGTGTAGAAATAACATTTAAGGAAATTAGGAAAAACCTTTTTTTTCTCTTAATTTACGTTACATGACTATATTAACATGAAATTACAGAACATGCAATGTCTAAAGACTGATGCTGACTGGGCAGGTGCCTCTTCAGTTACCAGGTGGAAGAAAAAGTAGTTCCCTTCAACCATTTGTGTTAGACGAGCTACTTATTTTCCACTGTGTTCCTGTTAAAGATGTACATTTTCCGAAATTACTGAAGTATCAAAATGCCAATATTTTCATTTAAAATCAATTTTAAAGCATAAAGATCTGGTATCGGTGGTGTCGATACTTTCTTATCAATCTGCACATCACTATTATTTAAGACAGTGTAAGCAAAGAGCAAATCTCCTAATGTTTGATTCAGCTGGGTGAGGAAAAAGGAGAAGTGCTTCTGGAGTTATCGAGGAAAAATGTAACAAAACTGAGCCATGATCAAAGGGAGCCAGCATGTCCAAACACACAGGAAGTGATGGACCCTGCTGAGATTTAGCCTTCAGCGTCTTTTAATAGTTTTGTTCAATTACGAGACAAGGATATTTTTCAAAGAAGATGTCTTATCAAAGATGTTTATCTTGATTTTTTTCCTTTTTTCTTCTTGAAGGGAACAGAGCAAAATCTCTGAGATGAAAGATAGAGTTATCAGTCTGAGCAGGCCTTTGTTTGTCAGAGCAATTTTCATTACTGCTATCTGCAGCTTATCCAACCCTATGGAAGGCTATTTGTGTAAAAAAACATACAATTATTTCAGATTGATAATCTCAAATAGTGCAACATTTTGATGGAGTTTATTTCTTTTTAGAAACCTGTAAGAGTCTGAAATTGACTCAGTCTGGCAAGAGCTGTTTCTCACTTTTAACTCCAAGTGAAAAATGTGATATATTCTTTTCTTCGACATCAAAACAAAGACAATTTCATCTTCCCAGAGAACGCGATTCATTAGTCGTACACCCGTTTCAAACAACAGAGGAGGAGGGGGGAAAGCAGTTTTTAACAAGCCTTTAGCTGCTGCAGGGAATCAGTGTAAGCAGTCTTCCATCAGCTGCACATGTTTCTCTGATGACACGCTGGCCGCTAAGACATTTATGCAAAGATGCAACCTCACGCTTTCAACTTTTCCCACACATGAACAACAACAACTTTGATGCCATATTAGATGAGTGGCAACAAAACTTGATACGGGTACTTACCAACAAAGCCTCCCTCTCACTTGTGGCTGGTGTAGAGTAAGAGGATTAGTTTGATTCTTCGTTTTTTTTCCACCCCTGTGTTTGAAGAACCTACAACTTTGGAAATTAGTTGTTGTTCCATTGTCTTAAACATTAGAGTCTTGCAGTGTGGCATGAACACCTGCAGTAATAGGAAAGATGTTTGGGTTTATATAAGGTAAATAATCAGAGCTTTAAATGAGGGTGCATGTAAAACAAAATAAGCTACCTTTAACTAATTGGTCACTGTTTAAAGAAGTGAGTAAGTGACTGTATCACATTTTTTAGGTTATTAATACACAATTGGAGCCTTATGTAAAGACATTCCCCCTTTTAATTAATTTTTTACAATTATTTTATGAGATTCCCACATTTAAATTCTCAAATCTTCCGTGTATATACAGTATATATATATATATAC
>NW_013952777.1:111551-116593 GCF_001266775.1 Austrofundulus limnaeus
TATATATATGTTGCTGTAAATGGTTTTCTAAAAGTTTTATTTAATCCAATTATTGTCTGCTTCTTACGTGCGAAGAAATTTAGTTATTTGTAAATTAGTACTGATATCAGAAACAACACCAGAGTATTAGGGTTTCCTTTTTATAACACTTTTATAATGTTTGATCTATTATGTGTTAATTGAAATAGAGTAGCTACATGTCCGAATTATTTAACAACACATAATTAAAAAGCTGTGTTAATATTAGGGGTGACGTCTTTGTCTGAATGCCGGTGATTCAGCCGTAGGTCAGCAGGGGGCGAACTCAGGCATTGAAGATTCTGTATAAATACTGATCCATTTCCTGGTTATGGCAGTGCGGTTTGGCTTGTCAGTACGGTGGCAAATAAACATCACTCATCTCTCTCCAGAATTCTGGTGTTGTATGACATTTATTTCATATCGCAGATCATTTTATTTAACACTTGTGTTTTCATCTCATTTCAGCCGATATTAAACACGTATTTCTTACACGTGTATATTTTTAGAATTCTACAAACACAAAAGTAGGAAAAGAAAGATTGGAGGCAGAAGATAAAGAGAATCAAGAGTAAAAGAGAAGAGAAGTGGGGTGTGTAAGGAAGGGTGGAGCTGTAGCAGATCTTCTTCTTCTTCTTCTTCTTCTTCTTCTTCTTCTTCTTCTTCTTCTTCTTCTTCTTCTTCTTCTTCTTCTTCTTCTTCTTCTTCTTCTTTTACCTGAAGGCAAACTCAGGCAGAGGAACCCAAAGGTTCAACGGGGAGCAGCCGAGCCCGCCTCACTTCCAGGAAGGCCCTTTCCACTGTGATCCATTATTCAGCAACAAGCACAATTAGCCTCCGCTGAGCTATTTTTACATGCTCCGATAARATAGATTCAATGTACAAAAGAATGTGCAACATTCTCCTCCCTCCCTCTGCCCCCCCCCCACCCACTTGCACATCACCACTTATTTATTTATTTGGCACTTTAATGCGTTGGAATGGTATCGATGTAGCTTTTATCCCTTCACTTATTCATCAGGGCTTTAAAAGAGTTTGTTTAGAGCCGTTTAGTGAGGAATCATCATCAAAGCCAAAGGGATGTGATAGGCTGAGCTGACTCCTCTTTTCTCCATGTTGTGATGTATGTGTTTGAATGCAGCATGGTCGGCATTTAAAAAGTGTTTGACCTCAGGAACCCGAGCGAGCACTCAAAGGCAGAGCATTAATGCGGCCACGCTAAGTGCAGGTGGTCATTTATATGACGGGCTGACCTAAGTTGTTTTGAGGTGGGCTCGAATCAGATAAAATATGCATTTAGCAAGGACCTGAATGCCAGAGCAAAACAAAACCTCAACATGTGGAACCGCTGACTAATAGCATCTTTAAATGTGCAACCACCTGCCCATAACTGCTCCTAAAGGGACCATTAAATGTTTGGGAAATACAGTATGCTCATAAGGTTCAATATAAAGATTGATGCCACTCTTGTGTCTGTCCTTTAGATATTAAAGATGCTTTAGCTTAGCATAAAGAAATGACCCCGGATAGGCGGAAGAAAATGGATGGATGGATGGATGGATAAAGAAATGAGAAGCACTTTGCTCCAACAATCAGGAAGCAGTGACAATGAACTGAAGGTTGAAACTAACTAACCGTTTGACACAAATTCATACAGAAATATATCATTTTCCAAACAAATTTCTAAAAATGTTTAGAAGAAATGACCCTATGAATATCTTCAATGCAAAAATAATTGCCATATAAGTGTGGTTTTTGTGTAACTGTGCCGTAATAGAGAATAAATGCATAATGAAAGGACAGGCTGATGAGCAGAAAGTGCCTGAGCTCACTCACATTTCACAGCTTTAATGTGCAGATTCCACACTTATATGTTCGACATAACTCAAACCAAATTGGCTCGCCTAACATTTTCACATGAGGAGGAAAAAAARRARRARRARRARRARRAAAAAAAGCTTTGGCTACAAGACTCAAATGTCACCTACTCCTTGTTTCATTTTTACAACAGTAATTTGCAAATTTACTTTATCACTTTCTGTAAAAACTCATTTGGTCATGGTTTTTGGGCCTCAGGCACCTTTTTTCTTTTTCTTTTTATTCTTGAAGAGGGGTGAATAATTTCTTTGCTGTTGTGTCACACATTTATATCAAAATCAGTTTATCTTAAAAGTGATCTTATGCTAATTTGATTAGATAGCAGTGATACTTTTCTATTTCTGATCTGCTTTGATAAAAACACATTTTTGCACATTTTCAGTTCATTTATGGTATTAAAACTCTGTAATGATATACTGTACATAGGGGCACATTAAAGGGTCATAAGTATTAATAAATATATAAAAGTACAAAACATAAAGCCCAATCTTCACAAGGTACTCCAAACTAATTTCATTCATTCTTGACTGAGCATGGCTAAGAGCCCAACAGGGGTCATGGTAAAATCACAACTTTGAGGTTGTATTGTATTACCTCAGTGTGTTAAACCAAAATCCTTCCTCTTTGTTCAGTTATCTGTAGATTTACTGCAGTGGCATTCCTTGAAAGCAACAGATCCTTGTTTTGGTACAGTAGCATAAAAACATTATACAGTTTCGTATTGCCAAGTTTACTAAACTTTAAACAAGCCATCAAACTGTAAAATTATAAACGCCACTTTCTGTCAGCAGACTAATTTTCATTAAATAACTGAAACTCCAAACTGAACAAGAGAATTTGCATTTTCTGCAAAACTGCAGTGTGAATCCCTAATGCTGAACAAGTTTGTCCAGAAAAAAACAAATATGTCCAAAAAATATATCAATTCGCTATAAAATAGCAAAAATAAATAAATAAATAAATAAATAAATAAATAAATAAATAAATAAATAAAAATTAGCAGAAAATCAACGGAAAAAGCTGAATCTAGCACAAAGAAGCAAGAAGAGCCCATGATTGTTCAGTCAAAAGCAACTGAAAGAAGTGGCTGCATTAGCTAGAATTAGCTGAAATTATTTAAAAAGTAGCGTAAATTGCAAAAATCATGAAAGAAGCATAAAAAACTTAAGTAAGCAGAGATAGTTTGATGGCACAAAAATTTAACAGAGTAGCTGGAAAGAGTGGAAAGCTAAGTTAGCACAAAAAAGTAAAAAAAGCAGAATTAGAACACAAGGTGAAAAGTACAGGAAAGGTTGGGGGTATTCAAAATCAACTTTTTTGGGGCTTTTTTTTATAATGTTATAATGTCATTCCCTCATTTAAACATACCCAGAGTGTTGCTTTGACTCATTCATGCATGTTTGAGAAATCCTTGAATCTGATGTGGTCACGTGGAGATGCATAAACACTTGCTGGGACAAAGCTCTGCCTATTTTGTACAAATCTCCTCCCTGGAGATCATTCTGAAGCTGAGCTCCTGCCCCACAGAGCACCTCAAAAAGAAATGTTTGAAAAAGTGCTGAAATGAGAATATACAAAATGTTAGGCATTTAGATCCAATTCTAATTTATTTCTGAAATATGCTGCATTGTCAGAGCAACTGAAGGTAACATAGTTATTTAATTGTGATACAGAATTGAGCCTTGAAAACAGTACATAATACCATCTTTTAACTATTTTGAAGGATTTTAATGATTTTTAAGACTGCTCTATTCATTTTCAGTAAGTACGAAAATGGATAAAAGGCTAAATATCTGAAATCTGTATAGTATTGCTGAAATGCCAAAAGTCATGTTGAATGTTCTGAAGCAGCTGAAAGTTTTGATACATGAATTGTTGAAATAGGACAAAAATGTATTATGAGATACATGCTGAAAAATGTATGGAAGACAAATGAATCATCTCATTCACACTGCTTAGAAACTAAAGCACTAATTTTTGCACCGTGTGTCCTGCCGTACACATTATGTTTGTCACATATTAACTGCTGTGCACAAATGTAGGTGTTCATTTAGTTGTGTTAGACTAATACCCAGGACCTAAAAAGCTGCTACTATTGCTGAACTGCTGCTAAGATGAAAAGGTGCAGCCTTATAAATGCAGAACTAGTGAACTTTACAGATCACATGCTGCCCTTGTAGCATGAATCTGCAGCTCTCATTAACAAGAGGTATTCCTTAACAAGGTTTTTTTATACATCCCAATCACAAGCTTTGCCCCCTCTTTGCAGGTACTCTCATCGCACCAGATCAATTAGGTAATTAATCTAATTAAGTGTGTGTGTGTGTGTGTGTGTGTGTGTGTGTGTGTGTGTGTGTGTGTGTGTGCATGAGGGAGGTATTAGTTGGGTTCATTAGTCTACACCCCCACTTTTCCACCTCTTTACCCAACTCCAGTTGATCTTTACAAGACCCTTCTCCCCTTTTCTTCCTGGCCTCCTCTTTCTTGTCTTCAGTAGGGTTGCCCCTGACCCCCTTCAGCCTACTTGTCCCCCCCCCCAGACATTGTTAGGGTGGGTGGAGTCAGGGGGTGTGTGCGTGTGGAGGTGCATACACCAGGGCCGGCTGATCAAAGCACCCAGGATCCCCGGGAGGACCTTTTCAGAGGCAGGAGGGAATTTAAACAGGGGTCTAAGCCAGGAAATCAGAGCTGAGGTTCGAGGTGAGGCGAGCGGGGGGTGGGGGGGTTATTGTGGCAGTTTGTAACCCAGGAAAGGGGCAGTCCTGCTCCTAATCCTCCTAATGAGGGAGGGGATCTCTCTGATGCTGCTTTCACATGGAAAGGGTCCTAATATAGTTTGCACAGCGATCACAAGCTACTTTTTTTTTAAAGTAGGACATAAGAAGTGTGAGATGTGAAAAATCTCTGGATTTGTAAGAGTAGCGTGAAGTGTATTGAGGATGACAGAAGAATCAGAAACAACAAAGTGGTCTCTAGAGGCTGACAATATCCTATGTGTGTGTTTGTGTGTCCAGCAGTGTGCGATGATGCATGTGTGCTTCTCATTGGAGCTTTTCGAGTGTTTGTGCTGCAGGCCAGGTTTTGTCCCCACTCCCCACCCCATAATATGTAGTTTATATTACCGTATATTATATGTGTGCATATAT
>NW_013952777.1:116673-122311 GCF_001266775.1 Austrofundulus limnaeus
TATATATAAAGTGTGAGTGGGTTTGCTGTTTGTACCCGTATGTGTGTTTTGTCATGACAGAGAAATGACAGGCGCGAACGCTGATTCAGTGTGGCGGTGCTGGCTCCAGAAAGTGCCAGGGAACCTACGGGGAGCAAATGATATTCATTGGTCTTAAACGCTCGGTTTGGCCAGCCGGCCTTGTTGCAACCACCGGTGTCATGTTACATTATGACCTGAAGATGACGGGGTGGGGGAGGAGGTGGGAGGGAGGGTTAGGGGAAGATGACACAACTCCAAAGACAGGAGAGACAGAGGAGGAGGAAGTGAAGATAGGTAAGACGCAAAGTGGTGGTAGGTCAGCTGAGGTGGTTTAAGATGTAGTGAGTCGACAGTTTTTTTAAACAGAGAAACTGCTGCATATATGGACGTGTATATATTATTTTTTTTTTATTGAGGCCTTTTGATTTGTAGAATGTATTTATTATGGAAGTACTTTCTATTTAAGATACAATATGTTATTTTTACAGTAGTAACATCACAAAAACAGAGTTGTTTTCCTATTTGTCAAAGTGTTTTTCATTCACACTGCAGGTGAAGTAAGCTTCGGTCTGTCTGTAGAAGTAATGTCAATAGGGGGCGCTGCACAGCAGTTTAGTAAACTGCTGCCTCAGCCTGGGTTAATGCCAGCTTTTATTTTAGAACATATAGGAAATTCGACTTTTTTGTGTGTTTTATACGGATTTGTAAGAAAATAAATGATTAACTGCAGGATGGATTAAATGGCTCCAAGATTTCAGTCCATCAGAGCCACTTGCAAAATGAGTGTTATGTACCTGACTGCTCTGCAACCTGAGTAGAACCAAAGCAGGTTAACATAGAAGATTCATGTCAGTATTTACAGGATAGAGTACCTCTGTATGTAAAGTTTTAGTTTTAAGGAAGAAAAAAAAAACAAAAACAAACACACGTGTAATTGTTGAAAATGAGAGAAAAAGTCAGTTTTGTGAGAAGTGGAACAGAAACGCATCTGCGCCAAAGACGAAAACACTTCAGGCAGAAACAACAATGGTGTGAAGCTAAAACAAAGGCAGCRTTTATTAGTTTGAGCCGCTGAATGGCAGAGGTTTGATTGTGTTCGGAGGGGAGGGAAGACAGCTGTGTGGCTTCATAACGACAAGACTCTGCCTTCTTCCATTGTCAGTCCGTACCTTGGCTTCAACAAAGCGCCATTGTTCTCCGTCACCTTGTTCGTATGGTCAGATAATGAGGATGTTTTCACAAGCAGACAGAGAAACAGACTGAATAAGTCACAAACAGCATCACTGTAGAGCCAGTGATTCTGTTGTAGGGAAGGCAGAATGAATAGATTTGTCTCAACATTTGATGTTGTGACGCAGTTTTGTTCTGTGGGTTGTTTGTTTCTCTGCCAATGTTGAAAGCTCAGTTTTATCCATGGCCTTGGCTTGGCCCAACCTCCTGCCAAAGATTCTGCTGAAGGTCTATTAAAATGTGGAACTAATGAACATGTTACACATGACCATTAGCTATATAAATCGAGCAGTTCCAGACCTAAAAATATGGAAATTTTAGCAGGATTAATTAAAGAGAGAAAATATGTGTTTACATTTGTCCAATATAAAACGTGTTTTGAGTACATCTGATCTCCTGCAGGTTCACAGCTCCAAATAGCAAAATATGAGTTTGAAAAAGAGACAAAACAAAACAATTATATAATATGCTGCTTTATTAACATCCTCATTGCAGTTAAATAAATAAAGCTTTTTTCTGCGTTAGTTCTGACTAGCATGAGTTGCCAAGTATAAACTAAAATGTTAAAAATGTCCACAAACATTTTATGTAGCTTACTGTTGTATTTTGCTCATTTCAATGCTATGTCTGAATGTTAAATCTTAAATCTAAATGTGTAAATCTAAATGTGAAAGTTAAATGTAAATGTTGTGGCTAAATGTTGAAGTTTACGTTACATCATTCAAGTATTTTAGAATGGAACACAGCTTTTATCATTGGTATGCGGCTTTTGTTATGATGTCATCATCCTGTGACAAAAGCAAATGCTAACTCTGTTACTGCTGCTAATGTTGCTAATACTGCCAACGCTGCTAACGCTTCCCTATCAAACTTGCAGTTGTGACTGTTGTCTGAGCTGCACTTCAAACTGCTGGACCACTTGTAGTATCCATATTCTTCTCAATGAACACATTTGAATTAAAATGTTAAACACCATCTTCAGCAGCTTTAGCATAAACTTGCCTTTGTCGCAGAATGCTGATGTGACGACAACAACAAAGGCTGTGTTCCTTTCACAATTTTTTATGTAACCTTTATCAGTTAGCATTGAAGATTCAATTCTTAAATGTATATTTAYCGTACATATTTTGATTTAGGACTTMATATTTAAATAACATTTTACATTTAAATATAACATGTTGAAAAAATGAGCAAAATGTAAAAACAGTGAACTAAATAACAAAATGTTGGAAATTGTTTAACTAAGTGGCAAAATAATGAAAATGTGTCATTGACACTTTTTAAGATTTTATTTTACACTTGGTGAGCACAGGTATACAATATAATCAGCATGATATGGCCAGTTAGCTTTTACAGAAGTCAGTCAAGGTGCACCTAAAAMTGTTTTATTCAACTATTCTTTAATAACAAGCACTGTACTTCTCAGATTTAACTCTTGTCTTTTAAGTCATTGTTTCTGTAACTCTGCAAGCATTTCACCTCAGGTTTGGCTTCCAAATCAAACAAGTGCAAAATGAGTTAGGGCTGCAGCTGGCACCTCAGAAGTTTCTCAAACAGTCTGTGCATGTCTAGCACTAACTGTGCATCTCCTCAGCTCTGCAGCTGCACCAACATCTGTGCTCTGTGTCTTCTACGTCCGCTCCATTCCCTCCAATAAGCTGCTATCCCTCTGATGGGCATGAATAAAGGAGGGAACAATCTGGTTCCTCTGTTGCACAACATGCTGCTGGCTCTGAACACATTAATAATGTATTTACAAGACATCCACCTTTACCTTAGTTTGCATTAGTATAATATTAAGTCAATAATGCAGATAGAAAGAAGCTGTATGGGTTTTTAGTTTAAAAGTTTTGAAGTATAGTGGATGCACCAAAGAGGCCACCTGGTTCTAATAGGCACAGTTTTGCTGAAATAAATCTAGTATGAAATAAACCTATGAAGTAAAAAAAAATCACGAAAAAGTTATATAAAACAATTCAAATTTTTAATGCTCTTCTCAAATACGCTCCAAACTTTCTTTAAATTATTGCACCAAYCATTAGTCAGTCATCAGTTATGACACAATTTTTTTAGATGAAAGTTTAAAAACACTTAAGAATGTAAWGTGTTTTGAATGATGTTCCTAAAAGTTTGAACATGTGCATTGCTGATTGCTGATGGAGCCAATTTAAGGAAAACAGCAGGCATCAAATATTCTTCCTCCCTTACTGCAGACATTCTGCTGAAATATTTGATTTCACTTTGTATATTTTAAAACCTTTTCCATTATTGTCTGTATATTCCTTCTCTATTCACACATTTCAACAAAACACTAAAATATGCTGCAGTGCCATTGTGGCGAAAACATTATTAATCAGAAATACTGAGAGAAAACTTTCTTAGCTTAGTTGAAGATTCTTTCAAAATAACTGTAGCTATCCTTTTTTCTTCTTTAATTCCATTTACAGCTTCCTGTATTCAGCAACAACAATATAAAGTGACAGAAACAGGTAAGAACACCTCCATTGTTGTTTTGGTTTCTAAAGAACCAAGTGGACATGTAAAAAAAACAGGCTGCTGAGTCAACAGCCTTTTTTAAAGAACATTATTAAAAATATCTTATTTTATGTTTAACCACAACCTTCCTTTATGTGGATTGAGAGGTTCAAACAAACTAAAAAAATGATCTGTTTTGAAATATATGTGGAGTATTGCAGGCTGGGGCTCAAGCAGTCACATCTGGATTTACCACATAATATTCAGCTAATAAATCTAGTCTAATGCCTTTAAACATAGTACACAAACAACAAAATATGCACTTTTCTTTTAAATAAAACATCAATGACTTACACTGTAAAGGGATTTAAATTTGCATGCTGTAAAATCACTCTGGTTTCTGAGGCACTGCTGAATGGGCGACACTTTTAGTTGTCTGAGGCTTTTATGTTTCTAACATTATTACAAGATTTTTGGAGCCAAAGTCTAAAGTGCACTATGTGGCTCATAACTGCAAGAAAAACAAGCATGAAAACTTAAAAAAAGTATGATAAAAGTACGATATGTTTGTTCAATCATTTGGATAACTTTCCATGACCTGGATAATTGAACATCGATAACACACTGTATGGAAAGAGTAGCAGAAAGCTTTTTTCTGCTAGTCAGATTTAAAACTTACAAAACCATTCACAGTGCTTTTATCGTGAAACGAGGGATTAAAAAACACAAGCAGCTGTTAAATCCTGTTGGCAAATCTTCTGTTTGTGTGTTTGTTAGAAGCCAAAAAAACTCTACATGATACTGCACTTGGTGAGGTAACAAACGGGAAAAAAATCCCTTCTTCTAGCATCTTGGCACGGTACAAATTGGCATGTAGGCGGTACCATGTTAATATGGTGTGAGACTGCTAATGGCTTTATGATTGGATAATTAGAGGAAGGTGGGTAATTAGGAAAGTAGTCTGGGCTTGGCTACCCTGTTGGAGTGAGTGGGAACAGGAAGACTCCCCGCTGGCTTCTGAAGGGTGTTTATGTGTGTGTGAGCAGGGAAGTGTGTTTTTGGATGTCATTGCTACCAGTTAATGGTATAAATCCTCGCTGTGCCAGTTTAAGACTCCAGACATTTGAACAAGGTTGTGTTGAACTGAAGAAAACACAAATATCTGGCTTTTGCTGAATTAGTAGCTCGTGCTGTGTGATTCAAAAGCCTTTCGGTGGCTGTATGAAGGGCTGTAAATCCTTGTGTTCACATTGCTCCTCCAAGCCTTCAGCTTTGGAAATGATTCTGACCAGATGAGAAGCATGAGTCAGGAAATTTTCCAGATATTTTGGCTCTTTTTGGTTCACTGGTCCATCCTGCTGCTTTAAGAGCATATTTTTAATCCTTGAGAAAATGACTGTGAAGCTAACGACTTCTCCCCTCAGCCCGTCCACCACTCCAGACATCATTAAAGCTCGGCTATAGCCCGGGGCTGCGCATGAACCCCTTCTTCAAACTGTACACTTTATCCATAATTCAGACATCTAGCCTGAATTATTCAAGCAAATAGTGGGGAAAATAATGGAGTTCACTGAATCTTACTTACACATAAAACTATTTTAATGTTGATTTGAGTTTTGGAGCTTTTTGATGCTGTTAGGTAGGGTGGGGCTGAAATTGCACATGTGGCCTTTTTTTTTGCCAGACTTCTGATTAAGGCGGGACAGGAAACACATGAGCACAGGCTGAGGTTGGTAAATAAATTATAATAAAACAGAACACATATTTTGGGAAGTATCAGATGAGGATGGAGATAATATGCACAGTTTGCCAGAAGATAAAATATGATTAAATGACCAAAATTTTATATGGTAAATCATATATGTAATTTAAACTTATTATTATTTAAACCTATTTTACTTTAGTTATATAT
>NW_013952777.1:123002-130169 GCF_001266775.1 Austrofundulus limnaeus
AGTGCTCATTCATTAGACTAAAGATTTACCCCCCCCACACACACACACACTGCCCTTCTGATGCTTACATTTCATGCAGTGAACCACAAACACCAAACTGCTGACTTCTCGAATTCTGATCTTTTTGAAAAAATAAGTAGATTTTTCTCAACTCACTGGAAGACGTATTGTGTGAAAAGGCTCTTTTGCCTTTTTATTTYATTCATTCACATCACTGTATCTGATTAAACTTAGCTGCAAACTGGTAAAGCAAGTGAATCATCAAATCCGTTTTACAAGACAAGCTAAGTAAATCCACGGCTCACGTCAAAAATCTTGTACAGTTTACACGTTCGTCACAAGGACATGTATGCCCCTTTTCCACTAGTGCCACTTAGTGTACTGTCGGAACGGTCGGTGTAGGTACAGGTCGGACTGGTTGGTTTTCCACTGATGTTCCAGTCCGGTTCCAATGGGTGTGTTTTGGGCAGTTGGTGGAGGTGGTTTTTAGGTATTTTGAATAAAAATTAATAGGCAAAATGAGAGATGGAAACACATTTGATGAATAACTTTTGAAATTTTAAACATTTGCAAAAATTTAGCCAATCAGTGACAAACAGTGTTCTGACGTCGCATTTTGGTGTCAATTGGGGCCGGTTGGAACCACAATGAAGTAGGTACTAAAAAAAGTGCCTGTTCCATGGATCTGGCCTAATGGAAATGGCTTGGAACCACACCGACACTACACTGAGTGGCACTAGTGGAAAAGGTGCAATAGAGACAAACAACCATTCACTCTCACTCACTTTGAGTTACCAGTTAACCTAACAGTCATGTTTTTGGTTTGTGGTAGGAAACTGGAGTGCCCAGAGAAAAACATGCATGCACGGAGAGAACACACAATGGTCCCTGGATTAAGATTTGATCCGGTGACTTTCTTGCTGAGAAGCAACGGCTCTACTAACTGAGCTGCTGAGCAACTCAATAATGTGATTATTAATGAAAAAAAAACATAATCATTTTTTAAATTTTTAAAATTTAATTTTTTTTCATTTTTAATTTTGCTGAAAAGTAAAATGGTTTTTGTTTTGTAGATAAAGGACCTGCTCTAAAATCAGAATATTGCTGTTGGTTGACCCCAATATTAGGTCCATGTTTTATTTTTTTAGCTAACTGTACTATCTGTCCTTCACTTTACTTTAATCATGCAGTCATCTTTGTTGTGAAAGTGGTAATGACAAAATGGTGATGAAAATATTTAGCTTGAGTGAGCTGCAAAAGATTCAATTTGAAATTTTATACAGATTAAAAATAAAACGTGAGACTTCAGACATTAAACAGGTGCAGCTTTTCCCCACTTTTGTAGTTGTTCAGTTTCTCAAAAACCTAAAACACCTTTGGAATTTTTCTGTTTTTATGCTGTTGTTTCCAGTATTTTTGACTCACAAGGGTACATCCATCCATCCATCCATCCATCCATCCATCCATCCATCCATCCATCCATCCATCCATCCATCCATCCATCCATCCATCCATCCATCCNCCATCCATCCATCCATCCATCCATCCATCCATCCATCCATCCATCCATCCATCCATCCATCCATCCATCCATCCATCCATCCATTTCTACTTATCCATAGTCAGGCCACAGAGGCAACAGGTCAATGAGGAAAACACAGACATACTGTAGCTCCTCAGCAATCTTCTCTCCTCCTATAAATAACAAAGTGTTCCCAGGACAGTTAGGAAATATAATCCTTTCAAGAGGTTCTGGGTCTTCTATTGAGTCCTGGTGGGTCATTCCTCCAGAAGGAAACATCCAGGGAGCATCCTAGTCAGAAACCTGAACCACTTAATCTGACTTATTTTAATGTCAAGAAGCTTTAACTCATCTCTGAGGTTCCTCTGGTGCCAAAGCACCTCAATTTATCTCTAAAGTTGAATCTGGCCTCTGCAGGGAAAACTCATTTCAATCGCTTCAGGATCTCTATACCTCACAATGTATCAATGAATTGAGAGTCTATTTTTTTGACTTGGCTACATTTTTAACCGTGTTAGAAAAAAAAACAATGCTCTTAACACTGCAGATAAAACCTTGAACCATCCTTCTGCTCCATCCAGCCATCGATTTTGAACAAAATTCTGAAATTCTTGAACTTGTGGAAAGGACTCACTCTCAAGTTGGATCAGTAAGTTTTGATGAGGTCAAAGTTGAATTTTTTTTACTCTATTCATGCCCAAATATTTTTTGTGTGACAGTCAAGTGCATAACTCTGACTATGAACAACATAACAAARAAACAAGAAAATATAAATAATATATTTGGATCTAGCTACATTTCAGTAAGAAGTCTTTTGGTTTGCAATGATCTGTTTGTGTCATTGCTTGATTCATAGCTTTTCATCCCACCTCTTACTGCTTTTACGTACAGTATGGATGTATTTGACAAAAAAGACTCAAAAGAAAGGGTCACAGGAGGACTTGAACAATATACAATTGAAGAGTGAAGGATAGAATGATGAGAGTGTAAGGAGCAGCAAAGTGAGAGAAGAAGGAGATCATAGCAAGGTGGAGAGGGATGAAGCCCAGACGTGAGAACTAATTTGACACATTTGTCCAGAATTCCTGCACCGTCTGCCACTATCAACACGTTTATCCTCTTTGTCTTGTTATCAAGGGAGATGAGGCCTCTGAGGTCTAGCATAGGTCTGGCAGATCAAAGAAGGTGCTTTACCAATAGAAGCAGTCATCCAAATGCACAATCTCTTTTTCCTCTTCATCCATAGGAGAAAGAGAGTTACAGCTAACAAAAAGTGAGACTGACAGTCATTTTCCGGTAATAGGTAGGGCGTAAAATGTGAATCCAATGTATTTCACCGTGCTGAAGCACAAAAGTCTAGTTTTGCCACGCCATCTGTTTATATCACATCAGGATTTCTCACGTCCTATTTTACACTGTTATTCTACAAGTATATAATTTACAATAATATAAAAATAATTTCCACCTTTCCTAATATGTTATATATGGACTTGTTTAATATATGTTTTAATTTACACACATTGAGTTCATTAATAAAATAAGAAATTTGAAATATTGCCTGTTTTTGCTCCATATTGCAGCAACAAATCTTCCATCCATCCATTAACTTCCACTTTTTCCTAAGTTGGGTCGCGRGGGCAGCAGCTTGAGCGGGGAACACAGACCTTTCTTTCCCCAGCCACCTCTTCCAGTTCTTCTGGGAGGACTCCAAGGTGTTCCCAGGCCAGCCAAGARACTGTCCAGCGTGTCCTGGGTCTTCATCAGGGTTCCCTCCCAGTTGGACATGCCTGAAGCACCTCCCTAGGGAGGCATCCAGGAGGCATCCAAACCAGAAGCCCATACCACCTCAACTGGCTCCTCGTTATGTAGAGGAGCTATGGCTCTACTCTGTCTCTCCCAGATAACAGAACTYCTTACCCTTTATCTAAGGGAGAGTCCACCTACCCTGTGGAGAAAACTCATTTCGACCACTTGTATCCATGATCTTGTTCTTTAAGTCACTAACCAAGGTTTGTGACCACAGGTGAGGGTAGGAACGTAGACTTATAGGTGAACAGAGAGCTTTGCCTTACAGCTCAGCTCCCTCTTCACCACAACAGACTGGTACAGAGTCCACAAAACTGCGGAAGCTGCACCAATCCATCTATCAGTCGCACCCTCCATTCATCCCTCACTCGTGAACAATAACCCAAGATACTTGAACTCCTCCACTTGAGGCAGAATTTCACCCCCAACCCAGAGAGAGCAATCCACATCAGAACCACATCATCTGCAAACAGCAGGGATGAAATCTTGAGGCCACCGAACAGGACTCCCTCTGCCCCCTGGCTGCACCGAGAGATTCTGTCCATGTAAGTTATGAACAGAATCGGTGTCAGTGAGCAGCCCTGGCAGAGTCCAAATCCCACTCTGAAGGGGTCAAACTTACTACCAGCAATGCAAAACAAWTTTTTGCACCGCTTGTATAGAGACTGAATGGTCTGGACCCACAATCCAATCGCATAGCACCCCCCCACAGTATACTTCGAGGAACACAATTGAATGCCTTCTCCAAGTCTACAAAACACATGTAGACGGGATTAGCAAACTCCCATGACTCCTCGAGGACCCTAATGAGAGTAAAGAGTTGGTCCAGTGTTCCACAGCCAGAACGGAACCCGCATCGTTCCTCCAGAATCTGAGGTTCGACTATCAATCAAAGTCTCTTATCCAGAACTCCTGTAAAGACCTTACTGGGGAGGCTAAGGAGAGTGATGCACACCCTCTGGTCCCCCTTTTTAAAGAGGGGAACCAGCACCCCAGTCTGCCAAACTGGTGGTACTGCCCTCAATGTCCACGCAATGTTGCAAAGGCGTGTCAACCAGGACAGCTCAACAACATCCAGAGCATTGAGGAAATCAGGGTGGATCTCATCCACCCCTGGAGCCCTGCCATTGTGAAGTTTTTTAACTACCTCAGCGACCTCAGCTCCAGTTGTGGACAGACCAGCCTCGAAGTCCTTAGACTCTGCTTCTTCCATTGAAGACGTGCCGGTGGGATTGAGAAGGTCAGAGAAGTATTCCTTCTAACCCCCAGCAACATCACTGGTTGAGGTCAACAGCACCCCAACTTCACAGAGCACAGTGTTAATGAAATGCTGCTTTTCCCACCTCAGCCACCAGATGGTTTGCCAGGATCTCCTCGGAGCCGATCAAGAGTGTTTGTCCAAGGCCTCACCAAACTCCTCCCACATCCGAGCTTTTGCCTTCACAACAGCCAGGGCTGCAGTAGGCTTGGCCTGCCGATACTCCTCAGCTGCCTCTGGAGTCCTGTACCAGCCAACAAGGTCAGATAGGACTCCTTCTTCAGCTTGACAACCTCTCTTACCCGCAGTGTCCACCACCAAGTTTGATGATGGCCACCGTGAGAAGCACTGACAACCTTGTGGCCACAGCTCAAGGCAGCTGCTTCAACAATTGAGAAATTGTTTAAACAGAAATGTTTAAAAACTGCAAAGGCTGAAAAATCTTGAAGTCTGTACGAAATTGGAGGTAGTTTGAGGATTAAATTTTTTATGCTTTTTAAGCTCAAAAAAAGGGGGGAGGTCATATTATACATAAGATCGCATTATACACGAATAAATGTGGTATTTACTTACTTTTTGTTTAAACACTAATTTTGTTGTTTCAACTGTTTCTACTGAGTTACATATCAGAAAACTTTGTCTGTCCTGAAGAGATTTTCTTTACATAGTGTTGATTAAAGACAGTGGTGAGTAGCTCTCACAACTGACCCTAAAAACAATGGTGGTAGTTTTTTGTTTTTAATGGGTTAAGAAAAAAAATTGAGGTTGGGCATTTACAAGAAAACTAATGACTGAAACAAAGAAAATGTCATCCAAGTGTTACTTTGGGCACTGTTTTCTTTCTGTTTCTAAATGCAATATTTTTTGTTAAATTGTTTACATAAATATTAATCCTTGGTTTTATACAATTCTAGTTCATTTCTATATTTCTTGTAGTACAACTCTTTTCTTGTGGTTATTTTATAAGCATGAATCCAACTCTGTGCACTTCCTGATGGTAAAGACATTCTCTGTTGGTTTAGCCATCAATAACAGCAATTGTTTAACCCCACTCCCTGTTTATTCCTTTTGTGCCTCTGCCAGCTGGCATCTGGTGCCCACCGACTATATTATTCACCCTTCATCCCTGTCAGCATGGCCCCTTCTCAACTCATCAACACATCCTGCTATACGTCAGTGGTCACGTGACCCTCCAGCTGTGTACACACAAGTCTTCTGTCACACACAAAGATCAGATGGTGTCAAAATTACCTGCATGTGCAGAGACATGAAAAAAAAAAACATCCCATGCATTTAAGTGTAAAAGCACTAAACATCTTTCTATAGTTTTTATATGTTTTATCTATGCATGGAAATAGACAAAAAGGAAGCTGCACAATCACATACAAACACAAAATCGCAGCAGTCACTCCAACAGGCAGACACTTTCGCATACAAAGCACCCCTCCTGTCCTCTCAAACACTGGTCCAGCATTTTCCAAATGATCTCATCAGATTAGCCCCAGATTGCTACCTATTACAGCCCTGCTACTTATTTAGCAATTTAGCTTGTGGGAAAATTGCCCCCCGCTTGATGGCTAATTTTCAGGGGTGACATTTTGCTGCACTGCAATGCAGCACTGAGGGGCCTGTTGTTGGATAGACAGGGGGTCCGGTTGTAGTCAAGCCATTAGGGCTAAATGATCCCCTCTGACTTGATTTACTGACAGGAGTCTTCACATGGTAACAAGTGTGGACAGAGCAGACTGAAAAGTGAAGGAACTGAATGTGGATGCTGTTGCTGCATGTGGGCCAAATCAAGCTCTCCAGCCTCTAAATGCACCTCAGGCCTGTCTTATGTGATGCAGGTGATGTTTCAGCTTCAATTCTTACATTTTTTTCATTCATAGCAGCAGTATAAAAGGCTGTATGTGCTATGTCTAATGTTAAATATTTCCCAAATGAAAACAAAAGTTTTTTTATGATTGTAAAGCCTTTATTGAACTACTGTGAATTTGTATTTTATAACTAAAATATTGTTAGTTTATAAACTTACATTAAATTATAAGTCCATGTATCCCTACTGTGTTGAGAGGTCTGGCTTCACTCTTCAGGACCGTAATAATCCCTGATACTGTAAGGTGCATTGACTAATATCATACCGCCCGCACCAAATGGGATATGTTAAGCTGATGTGCGAGTGCATCAATAATCCCCGTTGAGTTATGAACCGACCATGATTATTGCCTCGAGACCGCAGGAAATCCGTTTGAGGTTGTAAAGTATGAAACCGTGACACTGTAAATATGCGGGCCATTAAAAACATCCAGCTGACATGACCAAAATAACCCTGACACATTGTCCAGGACAGAAATATGGATTATCGCCTCATGCAATACAATTCACTTTATATCTTTCATGATGTGTGATATTCCCTYTGCTCTCATTTATTATAGATGGAAAAACCTTATGTACAGTGCATTTTATGTTAAGATGATGAAGGCAGCTTTATGGCTTGTGTGTTCGTGTGCCTGTCTCATTTGCCTCAGCTGTTTTTTTTCTTTCAATCAAGATCAGAAATATAAACTGAACTATATATATA
>NW_013952777.1:131414-140849 GCF_001266775.1 Austrofundulus limnaeus
AAAAAAAAAAAACAATAATTGAATGTACATGAATACTGTTTAACCTTACAACCAATCTCATTCCAGGGTGTCACATATAATTGACATTAGCCATAACAATGCTGCCTAAAATTCAGTCAGTTTAGTGTTTTGGTAGCCGAGAGTCACATGACTGACATCTTAGATACGTAACATTGCACAGAATTATGCASAAAGTCGTATTTTTAACGTTTCTCCAAAACAGCTCAGTTTTTCATTATAGATTCTCTCATCAAAATAATTTTAGTCTAAGACAGTGGTATGAAAGATGGTGAGCGATATGCTTTCCTTCATGGAATTTGTTTTGGAGTTTAAAAAACACAAAACAATAACAAAAATCCTGTGTTAATGAGCCATGCTTCTTGTTAATTAGACAAAAAATATCAGTGTGGAATAAACGGTACACTGAATGTATCTTATGAGTATTTAAGCACTGAACTGGACTTTTATGTTTGGGTATAATTAGACTGAAATTTGAAAAAGCTGAAAAGTACATCTTAAACCACTGATGGACAAAAACAAATATTCAGGAAATATTAAGATTTCCTTTTTATCTTGTTCAGTGTTTTGAATTGGAAATACCTGTTCTTGGTCTTGGAAAAAAAATGTCATAAACTTCACTAAAGGCGTTTAAATCTAGCAGTCACTTGTACAATTCACTATACTGCCATCACTATTATGCAAATTCATAAACATATATTTATTTACTGTACTAGGTATGTGTACATTATATCACATTAGTATAGTGTTTTTTCTTTCTTTTCTTTTACTTATCTTTCGGTTATTCTGTTTCACACTCTCCTGTATTGAGATGATGTGCAAATTTCCACACTGTGGGATCAATAAAGTTTTATCTTATCTTAAAATATAGCCTGTAAAATCCTTTAGTATGCAGTTGTAGGCATCACATCACCTTTGACTTCCAAATTTAATCAGACTTTGAAAATGGCTTRAACAGAGTGAGGAGGTTGGAGGGTAATTCCTTAAAGATCTGAGGGTCTCACATATAGACAATGAGAGACAGAAAAAAACAACCTTTTGCACACTGATTAGTTGCACTGAGGCATTAGCAAAAGCCAAACAGTGGCATTATGGCCTTAATGATGACCAATTTGAAGACCCCTGAGGACCCCAGCTGTGTCCAAGACCAGACGTATTGGCCCATGATGAGCTAAACCAATCCTATTTACCCATTCACTTTCTCCCCGTTCTGTATCAGCCAGCCATACGCAAACGCATATGCATAATGGARAAATAATGGAATCTTCTAATAATTTGTTTGGGCCGGAGCAGAAAGCAAAGGGATAGCGAGTCGGAGGGTCTGGCTTTTCTAAATGACATGCCCCTGTGGCCTAACACGATTAGAATTTAAACCATGAGAGTGCCGAGACCTTCTTCAGGGGTCGAGATGAAATATTGAGATTGCTGCCATGGCTTTTGCTCTCTTACCGGCTTCCTGCGACATTCCCTCACTCTGACACTTGTCTGCCAATCAAAGTGACGGACAGCTAACACGGAGAGAACAAAAGCCAGGTCCGCTGAGCCAGTTTGTTTTAGTCGGCTTGGTGGTGAAGGAGGCTGAGTGACACTTTGAAGTCTGGAGACACACTGCTTTACTGGGGCAGTGTCCTGCAGTTTATTTTAGCAGTAAAATCATGTGGTGGGAATCTTGTCAATGACTTAATTTTTATGAAGTTTTCTGGTATTTATTTACAACTGCAGAAATAAAGAAGTAATGTAGTTTGGTCTAAGGAAGTATGGGGTACTACAGGGTATCTCTTTGTGTGCATAATAGTTTAACAAGTAGCCTAATTATTTTGGTTAACTTTTCTCTACTTGTTTGTTCATTCTTACGTTTTATTTCAAGTTAAATAGGAAACAAACAAACAAACAAACAAACAAACAAACAAACAAACAAACAAACAAAAAATACACTTTAACAGCATTTTTAGTCATGACAAATGAAAATCCCACTACTTTTGAGTAATTGTCTTGGAGCCTTAGACCTACTTCTACACTTTATGGATTTGTTTTAAGGCCTGGTGCTGTTCCAAGTCTCTTAGTGATAATGTGGGAGGGCAACATGATAGAGCTATCTGACCCAACAAATGGATAGTTTTCAGGGACACATCAAAGAGTTACAGTGTTTTTCCTGGAATGCATTGCAAAGCACAGGCAGGCTCTGCATGTTGAAACTCAAAATCCTCTTTTAATGGACTGAATATAGACAACTATTGTAATTTCTGATTTGTTGTTATTGTCTTTTGCATGTGTTTATTGTGTAATATATGTTGTGTTCAGGAAATTGAATGTCTAACAAAAACAGCATTTCTTGTTACTTTTTTTTTATTAACGGCTACATAATTCAGTGCAATGCCTCATTTGGGTAGGGGGTGGGRTTTATCAAAAGTTATTTAACTTTATATAAAGAAAACCTTTTTATTTTCAGTTGCCCCCTCCATCGTGGATCACGCGAACAAGCAGTAAGATTTGACAATTGTTTTTATGCCTGATGCCCTTCCTGACACAACCACTGAGCTGCAGCCTTTGGAGCAGAGGGCTGCCATGTAAGGAGTAGCTGGAGGGTGAAGGGCCTTGCTCAAGGGTCCAATGTGGGGGTGAGGGCAAATGTAAGTGGTTCAATTGCCCCATCTACTTTTTTTTAATGGTCTGAGGATTTGAACCGGTGACCTCCCAATTACAGGCTTGCCTTTTCAAATCTCTGCACCACCAAAATAGTTAAAATTAAAAGTGAAAAAAGACTGTTTTTTTAAATACCCAAGTTTTTTGTATGTTCTTTTAAAATGGTCATCTAATAAAAAACAAACAAACAAAAAACAAATAGTGAACAGATGCTTACAATCACTTACAAACTCTAAGGCAAACTGGCTGCAACAAAAAAAAAAATTCAATAAATAAAAAAAAAAAACCAAGCATGTGGTGAGACTGACCAGTCTAAGGGCATAAACACACAGATATATCCCCACCGTGTTGAAGTTAAAACTATCAAATGTTGAACTTTTGATGACAGCAACTTGTCTCAATGATTCTCCACCTTCCTGGCGCCTGACTCAGAGTAATGCCATTAATGATTCTATATGGCTCCATCATGAGCTCCATCAGTCTCTCTCAATTCTTCTCTTTAGAGAAACTTAAAAAATGAAGGCCTTGCATTTCTTGACTAAATGCTTATGAGCTCTTTGAATGTCTCATCCTGCGCCAGCGTTGCCAGATGGGAAATGTTGAATTATCGTATCAGCAGCTCAAAATTATCGTATTTTGAGAAAAATTATCGTACACACCCAAGTTACATTCTAGAGAGGCTCAAATTTATCTATTATATCTAAATCTATTTTAGAGATGGATTCTACATTCAACTCAATATATGAATCATACTTTTTGTGTCTCATTGGACATTTGATTCTTTGACCAGCTGGTAGCCTAAGCAGTAGCGTTTTAATAGGGAAAAAAAACCATTGGTGACTGTCGTGGCAGCCAGCCTTCTCTTTAGAGACAGTAGTTTGACAAGAGAACAAAATATAAAAATAAAGTTTCTTCTGTTGCTCCTTTATATATATATATATATATATATACTGTCACAGCTCTGACCCTCCTCTCTATTGGCTAGGGACCGACAAAGGGATCTATTTTAACCATAGAAATGTTTTTATTAACATCTCATCATGGATCAGTCAGCAGCAGCAGTATTCATTTCATGTCTGGATGGGATGGATATCTACCTGCAGCAGGGAGAGAGAGACGCAGCGTGAAGAAGCCTCCTGACGGTGCTCTGGGACCGGGGAGGAGGAGCTCTCAGCAGCACAATGGAGAAATGCCTTCACGGCAGAGTCTCTCAAAGTCTCAGTAACACCAGAAAAAGAGTCACTAGATTTTCACTAGTCACTTTTCTGAATAACAGTATCTGGAGGGCCTGAAAACTCTGTAAATACAGCRAGGAAGTTGCTAAATCAGGACCGCTGTGTTCCACAACGCGCCACCTCTCATGTCAGCGAGCAGCGTGTCGGGTCGATTACGTCACACATTGGATCGGTCAAATTATCGTACATTATGGGTTTTTTGGAATTATTGATCGTACATTGCACAGAGGGCAAAATTACGGTACAAATACGATAATTGTCGTACACATGGCAACACTGTCCTGCGCTATGATGTGTTATGGACATTTTCGTCATGTTTGATTGAAAAGGATGTTATGTGCAATTACACAATACTGCAAGATCTTATGCATGTTAGTGTGTGTGTTTTGAGCATGATTCTCAGCTAGTGCACCAAATTTTCACCTATTATCTGTAAAATTGACCTATATAACCATTGTTTATGCTGACTAAAGTCTCTTAGTTGCATTTTGAAATTAGCATCTAGACTCAAGTTGGCTCAAAAAGTGAATTTCTTGTAGCTACACCCACTGATTACTTTAAAAGTTTTCTTAAAATCCATCCAGTATTCGAGAGATGAGATATTATACTGTCTTCGAATTTGGTCACAATGGGAAATATTGACTTCCTGCAACGTTTCAAAATAACTTTAAAGCTTACATTATATGTTCAAAGTCAGTTTTTATTCCAGATCACTGTTTGCATCTAAAATACCCTTTTTATGCTTTCTGACCTTTAAGATTAAAGGGCTCAATGAAATCTACATGATAAAAGACACAAACCATAAATGCAACAAAAACATGAGATTTTAGGGCTTTGAGTTGGAAAATATTCATAAAGTTGAAGATAAAATCAGAATGCTCACTTGTAAAATAAATGTGCACACAGTAAAAACAAACTTTATTTGGACAAACAATGAAATGTGTTGGAATTTTAGCCCCCCCACCCCCTCTCTCTCTCTCTCTCTCTCTCTCTCTCTCTCTCTCTCTCTCTCTCCCTCTCTCTCTCTCTCTCTCTCTCTCTCTCTCTGTTGGAGCACAAGCCACAAAAAAAGTGTTGGGCGCAGCCAGCAGAAGCTCATGATTATTTGAATGTTTTCTCCCTCATGAATAACACAAAACATTGCTTGCTGGGTGGGAATTTCTCTCTATATCAGTGTGTGTGTGTGGGTGAGAGAGAAAGAGAGACAGAGTTTTTGCACTGAGTGTGTATTGGGTGCGCGTCCACGTGCACCTGTGTTTGACCTTTGTGTAACAATGAATAAAGAACCAACAGAGCGGGTGTCTTTTTATGTATGCATATTGATCTCTCAGTCCTTTTGCATAATGTTTGCCTTTCTTGCCCACGTTACTTGTGGGTTTGTGTGTGTGTGTGTGTGTGTGTGTGTGAGAGAGAGAGAGAGAGAGTGCGGGGAGGTTAAAAGGTTGTCGGTGTCTGTCCTCCAGGGTTCCAGGCTGCCAATGAGCATATGTTTGTCTCTGTGATCTCCTGGCCCACCAGCCACGAGGCTCGCAGTGCGTCCCATCAGACTCTGCCACTGCCAGGAGAGCAAACGTGTTGATGTGGAGGGTGAGTGAAGTCGAAGGAGCCGCAGCCAACGAGGAGCTGCAGCTGCAAATTTTCTGGCTAAAAGCTGAAGGTTTGAACCTCCAGTTTTCTGGTTGGGGTGTAAAACTTCTGCTATCAATATAGATGGACTTGCAATAAAAGTGTGGTTCATGTAGCAGAGCTGGTATCAGATCCAGATGTGTTTGTTGACCTGGTATGATCAAAAATTACATGAAGAGGAAATTAATGGCTTTTAAATTTGTTGATCTGAAACCTCACAGCTATTTTATTCGAGCTATTTAAATTCATCTCATTGGGTCTAAAATGTATTTGCGTCAAACAGTAAGTCTTACAAAACATCTACGTTTTATATGTTCTGAAGTTTAAAAACCATTCCAACCTGTTTCGTCTTTGCAACATTTGACCTGTTTTTGGTGTCAACAGGTTCTGTGTGATCTATCGGGGACCCACAGCGTGCAGTCAGGAGTTGATGGATGAGAAAAGTGAACAAATGCGTGCATTTTTGTTCTCGAGGGCCAACATATTGCATGGTTTTGTTGCTGTTGTTGTTTTTCTGATGCAGCACACCTGAATCAGTGATTGAATTCCCTCTTCAAGTCCCTCAGAAGCCTGTTAATCACCMCTTCATTTAAATCAGGTGCGTTGGAGCAAAGAAACCTCTAAAACATGTAGGATACGCTACAAAAATTGTCAGTCTGACGAAGTCTTCCATTCTCATATCCATCCAAAACATACAGTGTACTGTATTTGATCTTGTTTTTGAGACTGAAATACTAAGCAAGAGCAGAATAGATTATTTTATGTATTGTATTTCAAGAAGTCTTACCAAATACAAATGTCTCACTGCAGTGGCAGATTATTTCACTTGATTTGATAAGACTCTGACTAATCAAGTATTTGTTTTACTTGTTTTTAGATGGCTTTATTTTTGCCGTGTAGTGGCCCTCGAGGACCAAAATTGGAATATGGAAAGTAGCAAAATTCAATATAATTCATGTCTCTTTGACCACAAAAGTTTGTGGATCCATTTCAAAGCGGCTGCAACACTCTTGTACTTTTGTCTGGTTTTATGTCAGCTGTGTCACATTATGGCTGCTGTTCAACAGTCATGAGATGGCATCCATTGAATTTGCAACGTCTACAATGTAGATGTTTTTTTTTTTTTTTAAATACAAGCAGTACAGTAATAGGACTCTGCACAGCAAGGAGCTGTCGAACAAGAACGGGCCATCCAACAGCAGTGAAAAGTGGGCTGCTGAACACGGCAAGCAGCGGGTCGTCTAACAAGCATTGACCGGCAGCAGCGGCGAACCGCAGACCACTGGTCTGTAATGGGTGACTGAAGCAGTGGGTGGACCACCAGACCCTAAATGAATTGTAATGCTAAACTTCAAAACCTTTACATTTTTGCTGCCTTTCAGCCTATCTGCTTTGTAAGCTGGATCATTTTAAAGAGGTGGGTAGAGCTGTTGCTCTGTTAATTTTGTTTAGTGTTTTAACTAGCAAATGGTACAGAACAGGTGACAACATTTTATCACTCTGGATGACACTGCGATGGAGAAAATATATATTTTTGTTCATTTTTGGAGCCACCTCCTGTACTCCCATCACAGCACGTCTGACTCAGGATTTCCCAAGATGTATAAAAAAGCTCACTTACATGTAACCTTTACATGTTTTGTTAGGAAGAAAAAAACAACAACTTGAGGAGCAACAGGCTTTCTTTACTGTGATGTACTTTTAGTTTGTATTCTCAAAGCTGACCAAAAAAAGCACAAATAATGCAAGCAGTGAAGTGAGACTTGGTATCTGCCAATTCCTATTTTTAAATGACTCAAACTGGTAATGGGGACAGAGAATCTTGGCCCAGACATCCCTATTAGTGCTGGTTTCTTTTTATCACTGTCCTCATCATTATCCATTGTGTCCTGCATGAGATTAACTTAAAAGCATTAATTAAACTGATGAACACCCTTCAAAATTTCAACATAAACTGACAAAGCATTGATTCATGCAGGAAATGTGAAGATTTAAAACACATTTTAGAGTGGAGTCTTTTGCATATGTTTAAAAAATACCAGTAGTTTATAATGTGAGAACTCTGAGAGGGGAGCCAGACAAAATATTTGCTTCCCAAAACAGTTTTTTAAAATTATTTTCAAACACCAGTTTTCAAAGAAACACCCAGCCTGCTTTTTGTGGGCTTTATGACACATATGTGCAAAGCTGCCTGACAGAGAAAATGAAACATTGGACAATGAAATAAAGAATGGGCGGTTAAAAAATGAAAAATATTTTTATGTTTCTAAAACTAAATTGTAGGCTCGTGCCACAGCGGACCTCACTTGGTAATAGCGCAGCAATTCATGATTTTTTTTTGAAGTCAACAGGTGCACGATAGAGCTGTCCTTTTATCAGCTCTGGTTATCACACACGTCAGAACATGAATGGAAAAGTTGCTGCCGTACAGTACAGTCTGCAGCAGCTGTTACTGCCAACATTTATCTCTCTTTTCTATTTTTTATTCCATTTTTTCTTCCTCTGCACAACTCAACTGTATCTCAGTCCTCATTTTATTCTTTATTTTAGATTAGTTTCTTTTGATTCTGAAAGTTTCACTCCACTGCCACTCCTCCACCCACTTCTGGGCACCATGCCACCATCCTGGCTCCAAACATCACATCTGCTGATGATAAGTTTAATTTCACTCCATCGTCGTTCATTAACAAATAATGGTCACAACTGTTTTGTTTGCTTCTATTGCAAAGACAGAAAAAGGAAAAAAAATGACGTCTAATTGTTTACGCCCTTTTTAACAAGTGCACTCCTGCCAATATGTGCATAAAGTTCCTGCATTGTTCCTATTTGATGGGGTTAGAGGTGGATCGTGAGTTTTTGGCTGTTGGTAGCATGCAGCTAAGTGACTGGGAGAGTAATCCTTCTGTTCAGGATGGGGCCCACTGGGACCAAATGAAAGACGAAATAGGATCACTCTRTATGACTGCTTACCCTGCAGGGTTAGAGATTAACACCAGTGTCATATTCAGCTCTGAGTGCCAGAGTTGAACTGTTTTTTGTCACACTCCCTAACAAGCCATAACATTTCACATACTTGAAACTTTGAATTTATGCAGTTGGATTTTTTTAAATAGACTATATTCTTAAAAATAAAAAAGAAAGAAAAGTTTATGCATGGATAAAAATAATTACACTTTGGAATCTATGTTCAAACATAAGTAATTAACTGGATTATATGAGCTGATACATGCAGCCAAAACAGCAGCTGTCATGACTAAGTGCTTCCTGCTGTGTCTTACTTTTTAGTCCTTTCTCTGGCAGGGAGCAAAAACCTCTATCATCATTTTACTCAGACTCATGACATCTGTGGAAAATGAGAAAAAAAAAACAAGAAAACATAAACTGGTGTCTGACTTTACATTTTAAAGCATCTCAAATGAAGTTTGTGGTTTTATGCRTTTCTATATTTTAGATGTCACTTATTTGTGGGAATAAAATCTTCATCCGACAAAAATAGGAAAAGAAATGTAAGTGTGCGGCTGCCAAAACTCACTGACAGCAGTGGAAGGCTCCAAAACAGCCAGCTCTGACCAGGTTCAGTGGAAGCAGCGACAGAGTGAAGGAAGCTGGATGTGGTTAAGTAGAATCCCAGTCTGCAGCAGTTTGGCAAATGTCTGCACCTTTACAGTCAAATCTGAGCATGTGTGTGTGTGTGTGTATGTGTGTGTGTATGTGTGTATGTGTGTGTGTTTCTGTGTGTCTGTCGAGTCTCCAGTGCTGGAGAGGCTTCAGAAAAAAAAGAGAAGTGTGTATGCTTGAGAGTATTGCCTGGCAAAACAAACTGCGTGCACACAAGGGGTTATTGGTGGGAAAACTCCTCTAACCCGTGTGCATGCAGGAACACACACACACACACACACACACACACACACAC
>NW_013952777.1:142199-143801 GCF_001266775.1 Austrofundulus limnaeus
TATATATATAAATCAGGTACACTAGCTATACTAATACAAATACAGTCTGCTGTTAATTTAACAAATACAAACATTGTTAGCTTAGTTAGTTTACTTTTACATATTTGCCAAATATGTTTTGGGGACGGCATCTATGGGTGTTTCTCTGTGGTGCTATCCTCCCAGTCCCCCATCAACCAGGCTCCTCACTTTCTGTATTAGCTGTTCATCAGGGATTTGCCTTCTCAATCCCGCAAATCAACAGAAAATAGATGCTTATTGTTCCTAATCAAAGCACTTCCTCTTGGGGTAATCCCTCAATCTGAGCAGGAAGAAAAGCCGAGTGAAGGAGGAGAATGTTCTGAATCAATCCAATGAAGGGTCCATATTAAAGACTCTCATGTCATCAAACAGATACAGCCAGGCACAGTCCCAGCCACCACAGGCTGCTCCTTTTTTTCTGTTTTTGTTTAGCTTTATTTTACTCTTCCTTTCTTTAATAATCTGTTTTCCCTTTGGTGTTATTGTCAGGGAACGTTGTGATATGCCTGCTGGATGTTTACTCTGAATGAWGAGGATGATTGACTTGTTGCTGCTAAAAGCCTTTTGGAACAGTGCGCACTGAATGACAGGAGCATCAGTCTAGATGTTTGAGTCAACCTGAACACAGCTTTCCTCTGCACAGAGAATATGTAAATACACTTGTCAGGTTAGCAGTGGGTATTTATTGTGTGTCAGCTTGGCCATTCAGGCTCAGTCATAAAGGAGGTCTAGTTGGCTTCATTCCATTTTTGGCACCTATGAACTGCTTTGCAACCTGTCAAAAATTGGAAATCATATAAAGGATTTCTTTTAGCTTTTATCATGAACCCCCCCCACCCCCCCACCCCCAAAAAAGGAAAAATGATCCCTTAAATGCCAATAGACTCTTTGAAGTTAATTACAACTGTCACTCAAGCATCCATTTAATCATCTTTTGGATTAATTTTATTTGAGAACCAGGTTAAAAAATCTGTCAATTAACAGGAGCTTGTTGCATTTCACTGTTACTATAAATGTTTGCTTATCAGGTAGAGATTAAGTCTGTCAAAAATTTGATGTGTTTGACCCATCAGCCCCCAACTAGATGGGTAACTTAAACAATAATCCGATGRCACTAAAAATCTGAATCTGGCTTTTGAGGTGAATGATACAGTCAAAGTACTCTTTGATGTAAACATTGTTTTTATTGCAGTAMTGTTTGTATGTCATTTAGGGACATGGTGTACATGTAACAATAATCTTAAAACAGTCCCTGGCTAATACCACCTTTAAAAACACAATTTAAAACACAAAAATAAACTAAATATTCCACCGTGAAAATAACACTAAAGAACAAAATGCAATGAAGCACAAAGCAAAATCCACTTGTCATAGAAGTGGTGGTAATATTTAATTTAATCCTACAAWAATGTGATCTATTGATGAGAAATGTTTGTACAAAAAGAATGAAAACAAATGTAATGCCAATTAAAGGTCACTCACCTGGTGACAGTACTGATCACTAAAAAGCAATTTATTTTTCTCCTGTGGAAAACACACACACACACACACACACACACACACACACACACACACACACAC
>NW_013952777.1:144936-148056 GCF_001266775.1 Austrofundulus limnaeus
GGGTCCTCCGGAGGACCCGTCCTGTCGTTTTGGACACAGCCCTTATGTGTCTCCTCCAGGTGTTCCTTGTTTACCCCTCATAAGTTGCTCTTTATCTTCTGTCTTGTGTTCTCAGTGTTTGCCTACTTATTGTATTGTTTTCTTCAGCCATTGTGTGTTTCTCCTTGTGCCCTTTGTTTATAAGTAAGTACCTTATAGCTGCCATGTCAGCATTTGTCTTTATGAAATGAATTTTTTTTTATTACAGCTCAGTGATTTCCTGCTCCCTGTTTCCATCTGCTAAAAATCTCCACATATACTGTACATAATACAGTGATTCTGATTAACGTACTTGCTTGGATTTTAATTTTGCATTTTAACAAAACCATGTTTTTTTTTCATCTAAATGAAACCAAGTTGTGCTCTGCTTGAGTAAAGTCACATTAAAAGCTTATAGTAAAATAACTATTCTGTTGCATTTTTTAATCTATTGGATTCTAGTTGAGAGTTTTTGCCAGCTTCTTTACAATAAAGCCTAAAAAAACATGTTTGCATTTATTGTCAGAGCTGCAAATAAGTCTTATCCAGCTCTGAGACATTTTAATAGGTTTCTGTGTCCAGAAATGAGCAGATGTTTCTGTTGTGTCTCAGTCGTCTTTAAAGAGTTGTTTAGTCTTTTATGCAGCTGCTGTTGGTTTCTGTGCTGCCTTTTGACTTTCTTGGGGAAAAAAACTTTTAATCAGCCTAAATAAATTGAGATAAAAACAGCAAACTATCCTTAAACACATCTTCTCTTTCCTACTCCTCATCTTATACTCAACCTCTGCTTTAATAACAAATTAATTTAAAGTGTTATTCTAAAGTCCTTTCCTGCAACATATCACTTTTATTCTGCCACTATATTAATACATTGTAAAGTTAAATTTGGGTCTCTCTCTCTCTCTCTCTCTCCCTCTCTCTCTCTCTCTCCCTCTCTTTTACATTAGTGTTTTATCAGTCTTTTTCATTCAATAAAGCTAACAGAACTTGACCTTAAAAGTTCTGAGGTTGGGAAGGAAGTCAAAATAGATGAGTGGATTAAATGTGAGTCGACGTCCCTGGAGACTCATTAAAAGAGGGCAAGAATAAAAAGAAGAAAAGGCTGGTTCCCAGCTGGATGGACTTTCTTTACATCTGACATCATCACCAGAAAAGACTTCACGGCCATCCGTCTGGTCAACCACCCAGACCAGACGGCAGACGATGCTTTGCTCCCCAGAGCCAAACCTGTGGAAAGTTGAGTGCAACCGCAGCAAYGCTTCAGATTAAAAGACAAGTCAACAATCAACCCTTTGATCTGTCAAGGACAAAATTTGGGGTGGCTGTGGCTCTTTGGAAGAGTGGTCATCTTACAATCAGAGGACCCCCCCCCCCCCCAGCCCAGCCCCGCAGTGTGCTGTACCCCTCATTTCCTCAAATATACTCATCACTGAATGTGGAAAAAATGTTTTAAAAGTGCTTCATATAAATTGCATCAACAAGAAGCTTTAGAAAGGAAAACCCAAGCTCAGTTTTCACATCAGAAACTGACTTTAGATGCTGTAAAAACAAGAACGACCCAAAGAAATGTTATGTTTGAGGCAGGGGTGATGACAAGCATGTAGCAAAACTAAATAATTAAAAAGAAGCATTTCTTGAAGGAATGCTTATTGTCTTGCATGTCAGTGTTTTAAACAAGATTTTGCACATTGATGGCCCTCTGAGCATGTGTTGGGAATGACTCTCAACTTCAACTAAACCAGTTTTTAGCAAAATATCGGTAAAATGACTGAGATGTAACTATTTTTGTGTTTCTTGAATAGATGTGGCGACTATCTTTGGTTGGCTTGAAAATGTAATGAGTAAAAAATTAATAATACAATGAGTTATTAGATTTTCATTTGATTCAATGTAATGGTTCATAAAATATTTGCTAAATGACTAAAAACTGTGTCACACCTTTGACCTTTGTCCCTTCGTGTTCTTGTTTTGGGAATTGAAGCCATCAGGACCCAATTTACGGGTGCTGCTGTTGTATTTTTGGAACCAGTGTCTGTGCACTAGGGATGTGGTTTTAAGTTCAACTACTCCAGCATGCAATCATGACAACATGACATTTAATTTAGGCATGAAAAACTTATTTGCAACCATACGTATTTGAAAAAAAAAAACATATAAATATATATATTTGTAAGCAGCAAGGTATGAACAGCTTCATTCTGTTGGTCCATTTTATCAACGCACTTTCCATTCAGGATTGAGATTATGGACATGGCATAAATAATGCACAAAGCTCAACTGATGCTGAACTGAAGGCTGAAGGACTAAATAGACAGGGGCTAATGAGGAGAAATCTGCAGCTGAGACTGATAAGAATGGGGAACAGGTGTAACTGGGTGTGGAACGCTGACTGGAAAATTTCTGGGGAAAAGCAGTGGCACATGGTAACTCACAAAACACACAGAATAAACCAAAAARGAAATTAAACCAACCATAAAAACACACAAATAAATAAATAACCAAACACAGATCATCACTTTTATTTCATAAAAATGTAATTAAATTTGCAAATAATGTGAAGTTAGTAAAGACTAATTTTTGACATAAGTTGTAAATTGTGCTATACAAACATAAATTGTTTCATTTGTCAACATAACAGGTTTGATATAAAAACTGATCAAAAATGCAACAAAAAAAAACATTTCTTACTGAATTTAAAATGTTTCCAATAAATAAATAAATGCTTGTCATCACTAGGTTTCCTTACATGTATTTTAAATATTAGTTGTTTTAATCYGACTAAAATAGCTTCACATGTTGATGAAATGTAACTTTGTTCACATCCTGGCTATAAAACTGGTCCAGTCTGAAATAGCAGTCATGTGTGGCCCACATTGTGATGATGTGATGGATGATGTAAGTAATCCTTATTAACTGGGAAATGGTACATTAACTTTTATTACTTCTGAAAGTGCCATGGTTACTGCATTTTCATTACTTGAACACAGACTTGTGTGCAGTAACTTTTAATTTCCAGATTACGCTATCCTTCTAAATATACAATATATACAATTGTGTGTATGTATGTGTGTGTGTGTGTGTGTGTGTGTGTGTGTGTGTGTG
>NW_013952777.1:148510-151122 GCF_001266775.1 Austrofundulus limnaeus
TGTGTGTGTGTGTGTGTGTGTGTGTGTGTGTGTGTGTGTGTGTGTGTGTGTTTTCTTACAAGGGCTGGCAACAGGATAAGACTTAAAACACCTACTACTTTCACCACCTTCCTGTCTTATGTCTCGGCTCTCTGGGGTCTACAAGTGTCCCAATCCCCTCCTCTGGCCTTGGTTTCTAGATCAAATGTTAGGCTTTAAAATGCTAAAGTTTGATGTGGATGAGCAACTGCCTATGAAACACGTTAATCCTCTGTGCTGTAATGTATTTAATTTCACACCCTCTGATGGTGGTGCCCCTTCTTAGGCTTACCCAGGGAAMGAAGGAGGTAGAGGTGGGGACACATGGGGGCATGGCGGGAAAGGAGGGGAGAGCCGAGGGGTGAACCAATTTGTAAGAAAGAACAAGACTAAGAAGGACCTGCTCAAAGGGAAAGGTGGGAGTCAGAGTTAAGAAACACAGAAAAGACTACAAAAGGGCAACAAAATTATATGTACATAAAAAAGGAGTGAGAGGAACAAAGAAAAGGATAAGAACGGAGGTTAAAAAAAGCATTACTAAAACTGAGGAGAAATGTTGCTGTGCGGTTGGCTTCACAGAAGAAAAGAAGAATGGCACTTAACAATTTGRAATGCTAGTATTTAAATAGGAGTCTGGGCATCAGAGCCCAAAGAATGCAGCTATATCTGCATTGTCACATCCCCCTCTTGCTTGGATAAGAGGAAAAGACACCCTGGCAAATCCCATTGTAGAGCTTGGGAGCTTCATAAAAGTTAAGGAGCGATGGATACAGTCTTGGCCCCCTTATGTGATGAGAATCTCTCTGGCCTGGATTCGGAAGCCCTAGACGCATACGCATGGATATTGGAGGCAATAATTCCTCAGGACGGGAGCACACACAGGCTCCTTTATATCGCCCCCTAATATCCAATTTACGGGCTCAGGCCCTCTGCCAGAGCAGTCCCCGAAAACTTAGAATACACAAACGCCAGCGTGAGATGGAATTAGGGCCAAGTTCTCTTTTCTTCTGTTTGCCAAAAGTTTGAGGCTTACAGAAATATGAAACTGTTTTTGCTTTCCACCCCACCCCCCTCTTCTGTTAGACTAAATTATCCATTAAAGACAAGAAACTCTTAGTAACAAATGGTTTGCACCGGGGATGGAAAATGACTTGATTGTGTGTAGTTTTGGTTCGTTTACGGCGAGCTTTCCCCTCACAGTGAGTATGAAATTTTGTAAACAAGCATTGCTGATTGGGAATTATATACAGTCATTAAATTTATTTGGTTTTCTTTKAAATTTGGCTGGCTGGGGGTGTTGAGACAATGCCAAATCTGTAAATAAGGTTTAAATATCTGACCGGGGAGGAGGGGGAGGACTCGATCATGCTCAGATGAGTGAGGATTTATTGAAGTTTTGGGTGGAAAAGTAAAAGTTAGAAAATGCATGCTTAAGAGGCGTGGTGTTCCCCCTCTGCTGATCTCCTTATCCTCTCCTTAGCCTTCCTAAGCAGTATTTGATACACAAACACACACATGCGGACACACACAGTGACTTCCCCTCTGTTATTGCTGGATGAATCTCCTGTGAACCTTGCCAGCCTCCATTGCCTGTGGATGTATTTACTCATAACAAGGGCTTATACCAATAAGAATATATGGTGATTTATACTGTGACCAGCAGGGGATTGTGTTGCCCCGATGCTTTRAGTATTTTACACTTTGATAAACTCTCTGACACCTCGAGGGATAAAATCCCCTTCCATTTTGTAACCGTCCTCATCTCTGCCTTCCTGGCAGTTGTGCACCAAGTGACAAAAACAAATTGTGATCAAACTTCAACAAGGAGACAGGAAATGCTTCACAAACTACTTACACAGCCTTTCAATTGGATATGCAGCAGAAATATGTTGTAAACAAGAAGCAACCTAACAGAAACACATGATTTATGTTGGCCATTGACCCATATGTTCCTCCATTTACAAGTTGAATAATCAGGCTGGTCTGTCATTTTGATCCCACCCTGTTAGTCAAAATGACAGCATCAAGCATAAAGATAAAAATGTGGACACTGTACTGTATTACAAATAATAATCTATGTGGCATTCTAGAGGTTACAAAATAATACTTATATAACCTTATAAAAATGTCAGAATATAATCTGAATCTTTTCAAGTTAAGTGAAGTGCAGTAAAACAATTTCACTTGGCAAGACTTCTTGAAATAAGCATAAATTTCCAGGCTAACAAGATCAATAATATAATAATATAAGGCAGGGGTGTCAAATACATTTTCACTGAGGGCCACATCAGCATTATGGTGGCCCTCAAAGGGGCAATTCGTTCATGTTCAACTTTGACTAAACAAGAAACTTATCTTTCTGTCTCATTGCTACAGCTAAGCATCGCTAACAAATAATAACTGAGCTCTACGTGGTATTTCCTGCATTGAACCAGTGTTTTGACATAAGTTTTAACATGTCCTCTTTAAAACACTGAAGACACTAAGTGTACAACTGGTTAAATATGAAATAAATAATACAGAAATTCTGACAGGGAATTCCTATGCATAATCAGCATGCATTATGGGAGATGTACTTTATACTTTATACTTTA
>NW_013952777.1:158326-160323 GCF_001266775.1 Austrofundulus limnaeus
CATCAACGCAGGTGAGGATAATCAGATGAGGTAGCCAATCAGCCAAGAGTTGTTATCACCACACATACACTGTAAAAAATGAAATGTTGGATTTACTTAACCATGTTATGTGACCTGGTTCCACTTAACTGAGTTGAGTAAATTCAAAGCAATACACCAGTTTTTTTTTTAACCAAAGAACATGAGTATGTTGCTTTGAATTTACTCAACTCAGTTAAGTGGAACCAGGTCACATACCATGGTTAAGTAAATCCAACATTTCATTTTTAGAGTGTAGTGAGTGACACATTTGCATAAACTCTGCATACATGATGTTGGCAAAAACACAGGTCTGGCTCTTTCTTCTGAACTGCAGGAAAACAACTAAAGCAAATCAAGGAAAAATATCCTTAAACTATGTAATCATTTATTACATGRATGGATAGTATGGCCTTTAAAAGTAATGTTCTGTCAAATACTTATCAAGCTGTGACACCAGTCACAGAAGACAGAGTATGAAGAAAAAAGAAGCTGTTTTCCTTCAGGAGTCAGGCTTATATTTTCTCAAAAATGTCGAAGTTGTGTGAAAATAGGTTATATTTTACTTCTGCATGATGTAGTATGTTCAGTATGTATAGTATATAAACACTATATGTATACCGGTAGTTTACATAGTTTATAGTATATGTATGGCCTGTAACTGTTTTCTAATGCAAACAGAATCCATTTTTAAAGTATATAGGGGTGTAAATCATCACCTTCATCACAAAACAATATACTGATTTGTCGATAAAATCTTTTACAATATCATGAAAAAATACAAAAAATATCATTTTCACTCAGAGCAGTTCACAAGTCTGCAGCTGATATGATGTGACATCATATGCCCATCAGACACACCTATAAGGCAGATAAGATGATCTGATACAATTATCAATAACTGACATCATGCCAATCTTTCCATTACTCCATGAGCTGTGGGCATGACCTGTAGTAAACATTTCTGTCCATTATACATCCCAGTCTGTTGAATCCTCATCCTAAGATATTTTTATTCAAGGTCTCTAATTTATACTTATCGGCTTTCTGGATTTCTTATACCCATCATGAAACAAAAATAAATATTTCTTGTTATGAAATTCAAAATCAGAAATTGGCTGGCAAGCTTTAGTTTTTTTCCCTTTCTTTTCTTTGGGGTTTATGTTTTGTTTAATAAGCTCATTTTTGTCTATTTTAAGCAGCAAAACCACTTAATTTCAGGAATGGTACTACATGTGKTTTTAAAAACACACAAATTAACACTTTTAATCTGGTTTCAATGCAGAAATAAACAGTTTTACTTGATCAACTTGGTAGTTAGAAATCAAAGTTTAAAAATGCTTTATTTTGATTTGTGAAGCCAAAGAGAGTTGTCAAATGGATTGATAAAGCAAATAAATCTAAACAAATTATACTTCAAAACAAGCTGTGTTGTGACTACTTAGCTTCTTAGAGACAGTCACTTAATCCAACTGGTTTGTCAGCTTTACATTATCCTAATGGAAATAAACTTGTCATTTTGRGGCACAAAACCTGGACTCAAGTTAATTTCATGTTCCGTCTCAATTGTTTGCCAAATCTTTTTACCAGCCAAAACTCCAGAAATGGCACCGCTTCCCAGAAGCCTGATATTATCCAAATACTTTTTATGAAAGGTCAAACAGTGTACTAAAGTCATAAAACCCCATGCCATCTCATTATTTGAGCATTTCTCTGGCCAGTGGCGGGGGGTGCAGTGCAGAGGAAATGGAATGATATATCGGAGCTGGTCAATAGTCGATCCATAATGACTGTGTTGTTGTGCTTTCACTTTAGAATAATTTATATCTTTGCTGATCAATAACTAATCTTGGCCATAGTCAGTGCTGAAATAAAGAGGAGAATGATGATGACAGCAAAAGAGGCTCCGCTGGAATGTGTGGGAAACTGATGCCTCCAACCTGCAGCCACACACACACACACACACACACACACACACA
>NW_013952777.1:161872-169231 GCF_001266775.1 Austrofundulus limnaeus
TAATAATAATAATGAATGGTGGTCACAGTTTTGAAAGTTCCTGAAATGTCTGTTCTGCAAATATCTTCCTGAGGAAAAAAATACATTCGGCCAGGAAAAGTCAAAGATCTAAAAACTCTTGGATATGATTCAGAGCCATCAAATCATCATCAAAACCAAACACTGCTACTGTGTCAAAAAGTCTTAAATGCATTTTTTATAACCCATTTTATAAACCTCTGTGCCTAATGCTCTGATGCCTCAAGACCCTGCTCAGGTTCTAATTGCCTTCAGTGTCAGATGCTCCTTTAGAAGGAGTGGCATTGAAACGCAACACAACAACTGCAAAAGAGAGGGATTTAGGAGATTTTATGCCAGTTGACGTAAGAAGAGAAGAGAGCAGCTCCTCATGGTTGGAGCAGAGGGGCTGCATGTGTTTATGTGCCCTAAGATACATCCCATCAGTGGATGAAAGCATTAGAAGAGAATTGCTCAGTAAGCCTTGGCATTTTAATTTAGAGCAGAGCATGTATTGTTTTTGGGGGGTCCTTGTGTAAGACGCAAAGCAAAGCCACATTGGCTGCGATTATGAAAAGGGAATAAAACAATGACAGAGGAATGATAATGAGGCCCAATACAAAAAGGGTGAGGCGGATGTCAAGGTTTGTTTGGGAAGTCATGTATGATGGTGAGAATTCGAAGGCTGAGCGTTGCTTTACTGAGCCCCAGCTGGGCTCTGTAATCCRACTGAGTTTCAGCAACCTGACCGAGCCGTACGGGGCAAAAGCATTGGCATTAACACACAACACACGCCATGAGGCTGTCCAAAAACCAATCAAAGACCAATCTTCTGTCAGTCTTAATCCATTTATTGGGCTGTTTATTTAGTGTTTTGAGTTCCTTGCCAAYATCATCATGTTAAGTATATTAGTTCAAAGATACTGAAGGCTCTATCAGTACAAATCCCAGAGAGAGTTACAGGATTAGAAACATTTAGAACTAAAGGCCGAGCATTCCTTGCAGGAACTCATGTCCCTCATTGCCTTTTATGTCAAAGTGTTAAACTAAGATCAACTGAGGATGAGAAGGGACTGAGTTATAGCTGTTTTGGTCAAACCTTGTAMAAGATTTAGCTCACAATATGGTTTGGGGATGACTACTGATACTGATACTAATGATACTGTGTGTGTGAGCCATTGAAATAAAGGGTTCAGTCACAAAGTGGAATGTGGAGAAAAAGGCAGCTGTAGTGCATTGATTAAAACATTTACAATTGTGTTTTGTGCAAATACAATGAGTAAATAGCTTATCTATGGGTCAATATAATTGTTAAAACATTGTTTAGGATAAGGGAGACAAATCATCTAATCATCACAAAGCATCTTTCTGGAACTGCTCACAATATCATATCAGGATCGAAATATACCTTCTATCTAAAAAAACATGCTTAGGTCATTTTGAACAAATTTTAACTCATCAGTTTGAAGTGATGGGTCAGATATTTTATGTTATATCTGCAGCATTTTAGAGAAAGCATTCAGCTGAGTTTAGCTACCACAACATTTGGCCTGCATGCATTTAATTTACCTGTCTGGATGTCTGAGGGAAATCGCATGTGAGCCATAATGGTTTTGCGGATATGACCCCACCGAGCTCAGGAAAAGAGCCTGATAGGTGAAAGGTCAATCTCTAAAATGTTTATAGACAGCCTTGTGATGTTGACTCCCAGGGGAGGATCAGATTAACCCACACTGCTCCCAATTCAGCTGCAGATTTCAGAAAAAAAAAGACGTAACAGTCAAAAGCCATTTGTAACCTAAGGAAACAGCATTTTCTGCAAAAAACGTAATATGAATGCTGAGTGCYGAATGACTTTACCTGTTTGTTGAAGAAGTTTAAAAGCTAAAACTAGTGAGACAAAACTAAAACAATTAAAACTGTAACAAAACACTAAAACTGAACCGAAGCAGATTTCAGAAAGAACAAAGGTTTTCAAGCATTTAAAGATTTGCCATTTCATTTTAAAATAGTTAAATACTTAAAAAGTAAAAAAGGTAGAAAAAACAAAAGTCATAGCCACAGTGGCCAAAACAAACCGAACATTTTGATACATTTATTCGTTTAATGAACTGTTAAAACAGCTGAAATCATGCTGTAGTGGTTACAGTCTACGGTTCATCTGGACAAAAAAAAAAAAAAACATTGTAATTGATGACTCAGCATTCACAACAATTCTTAAAGTTGTGTCTCCTGCATTCGTTGAGTTTTATAAAACATAAAGTTATGCTTTTAATGTGACAGTTTCTGAAAAATAGGGAAGTAAATACTGTTCCTACAGATTGGTTTAAGACTATTTTACTTACTGTATTAATTGTGTAAATGCTGAGTSAGCATTTGCACTGTTGTGTTTMTCTTTATAGCTTCTTATGTTCATCTTTTTGAACTGTATACTTCAGCGTTCTTTCAGCTGTTTTAGCCTTTTAGGTATCAAAACCCATTCAGGACATCATAGTAATAACTTTTTTATATTTACATTTATTCACAGTTATTCTCATTATAATGCATTAGAATCTTTTTAGATCTTTTGAAAACTTTGCGTTCYTTCAAATTTATTTCTGTATATTTTATGAGATTTTCTTTTACTTCTCCTCTCCCTGTTTATCCATTTTGTTTTCTTACGTTCTTAAGCATCTGTTTAGTTTCTTTGTTAATATTTTTGTGTCTCCTTTTTTATCTTTTTATGTCTCTCCATGTCTTTTCCATCTTTCTGTTGGAGTTGTCCGATCTTATGCTTTGTGTGTTTTTTTTTTACCATAGAAATTGTGCTATTTTGTTACTCACATTTTTCAGTAGACTTAAAGTCATTTAATGCACAGCACTCCCACTGCATTTTTGCACAACGTTCTATGATTTTAGAATATTCTTAATGTTTGCAGCAGGTTAAGGTGAGACGAAATTTACCAACTTCAGATGCAACATAAAGAGATAAATGTGCAAAATGAGCTACATAGAGAATGTCTGTGCTTTAAATAAAAATTCACATGCAAAATTATAACTGTTAAGTGGTTTGATAGACAAACTTCAAAAAATAAAATAMTGCATAATTTCCAATTGAATAAAAAGTAGTAGGTCACATAAGATCAAAGAAAACAAACTAAACAATATTTAAATTGGTCTTAGGTGCAAATTCCATACAACTGTCACTTTTTGGTTTAGCATAAGAGTTAGCTTGAAAACAGTCAGTTCCTGGTACAAGAAACCACCCATTACAGTTTGAAGTGGGCACCTCCAATGAACAAACGAGTCAAGCTTGTCAGTCCACTGATCTGAAACATTTGCAACTTTTAGAATCTTGTTAATTCTTTAACACACAAACCCTCACCTTTGCAGTTAGTGTAAACATGTTAAATGTTTTGTTGAATTCAGACTAATATTTCAGAACCTGGTGAAAACAGTGGAAACAGGAACATAAATTCTTGCTGCAGTGGAAGTTCTGGTGGTTTGGTGGTGAGGAGCCGATCCAAGCACAATGTAATCATTGCTAACACGTCAGTCCACGCTGATCGAGTCCGACAACGTGTTGGATGAAAACCGTGTTTTTAGTTGTTTTTTTTTCCCTTCCGATCGGAAAAGTTAAAGTGGTCAACCGCAGCCTCTCTGTTTCCCTTTTTGTTGAAATACAGAAATGTTATGAATCTGTTTTCCTGATCAGTTATATTTGTTTGAACACAGTCATCTGAGCTGAATTAATTTTGAATTAACGTTTGCTGGGAGAAAGCCCCACTGTTATGATTTCATTTCTGATTGCTTATTCTGATTATCATTTTTTCAGTGTTGGTTTTTGTYAGCAAAATATCTCATAACCTACTGGATGTATTCCAGTGAAACTCAAGAAGTAATCATAACCTCTACAACAGATTTAGTTCCATTAATGTAACATGATTGTTGCAGGTATTTGACCTTAGCAAACATAAAAACAGCTTGAYCTCAGTCAGTTTTACAGATATTGAGCTAGAATTTGCTTTGGTAGTAGCTGAGATTTTTCCACACCACATACTCTGAGGACTGCACATTGCATGAGAAACTTGCTTACTGGACTCCTGAACCATAGACTGTAATAAAAGTTTCAGAAAATAATCACTGATGTGCAGTCATACCTTCTGGAGTCAACCAATGATAATGCTTTAAGATGGCTGTTACTATTCAATACTCAACACAAAACTGAATATAACTCAGTCACCTTTGCAGATTCTGAGCTAAGATTTGACATGGTAGTAGCTGAGTTAGTCACAACATATGCTTTGAGCATTAGATCTCTTAATATTGCATAAGAATGTGTATTACTTTTAAAGTTTGATCTGAACGGCTATGTTTTTTGTCTTTTCTCAGCACAAGCTGACCTTAGTCTAAAACTCTGGAATGGAAAACAATGATATGCATTTCTTTCAATAAATGATAAATATGTATTTTATTGAAAGTGAAGCTTGATTTGAAGCAACTTTTAGTTTGAAACAACACAAACCCAACAAAATAAGAGTTGAGTTTGTGAAAGTTTTTTTTTTTTTTTTTTACAAATCACCGTTGTGTTACTAACTAACATCCTATTGAACTGAAGGTCAGGTTAAAGCAGGTATAAAAACTAAACTGGGATAAAAAAAAAAACAAAAAATAAAATGTTACAGGAGGTGTTTATTGCTTGACTGTTAATAGATCCTTAAAACTTGTGTGAAAAGTATGTTTTTTCCAGTTTGGGTCACGTGAACCCATCACATTCCAGCAGACAGCTTCAGTGTTATGAAAGACAGATTTACAGGAAACACAGAATGTGCAGATCTCCTGTAATGAAACTCACTTTAATGACAAAATATTGACTGTTCCTTCCCACCTCAGAGATGATCCAACATACGGCTCTTTGGTGGAGAAAAAACACACACATTCACAGGTTTCTGTCTGCTTCCACAAACTCATAAAGCACAAAACGCAAGAGGGAAGGACAAAAAAAAAAAGGAAAAGAAATAATTATTCAAGACAGGTGTGGTACAATGTGTCATAAACAACTGGGGGGAAAGAATGAGTGGAAGAACAAAAGGTATAAAGATAGAAGTGTCAAACACGAGTGCGTGCCAAGTCGTCTGTTGTTGTCTTTTGATGGTTATGACACTTGTGATAATTAACAAAAGCCAAGTTGAATACATTTACATCAAATCACGCCACTTCAGTTCTTTGACAGACTGCATTGTGGTTTTAGAGGAAGTTTTTTTCCCAACAAGTTTGTGTGTCATTGTTTGAAGAACCTTGGCGGGTTCTTTTCTCCCCTCTTTTATTTACCGCAACAAGACCACAGTAGGAACGGAGCAGGAGTGGGTTTCTGCGCTGCAGCGTAGCCCTGACATTTGTTGTTATGACAGAAATTTCTGCTCTGAAAGGTTCCCGACGACGGTACAGTATCGATGAGAGCTTAGATGAGATGATGTGACCGCTGACCTCTTCATGAACTTGGGCAGAGATAACTTTGTTTAGAAGAGATGGCGGTAACCGCTGCAGTCAATCAGTGTGTTTGGTAATCTGATTCGCCTCTGCAGGGATGGATGAGTGCCCTGCTGATGAACTCCAGTGCATGTTTCTGACCTGACAGAGCAAAAAAAATAAATAGAATTAAATAAAAAACTTCCTCGTTTCATCATTTTACTGAGTAATTTAAAGTGCAAATCCTGAGGAGTCATGTTTACATAAACTGCATTTGATTTTTTCACTTCCTGTCGTGATAAAATTGGTAAAAGTTTAGAAGGTGAGAGTTGTGTTTGTATGCATCATCATTCTGGATGCAAAGGAAAGCAAAAACTTTAATATTTTTGTCTTTACATGAGCACCTTTACTGTCTGTTACTAAAATATCTCTTGAACCATTGGTTGAGTTGTAATTAAACTTGCAGAATATAAATGTTCAAAGTATCTACAGCTATGCCCACTACAGCTAATTAACATTAATCAACACAAACAAGGCTATGACTCAATCAGTTTGACTTTATTTTATTTTATTTTATTTGTTTGAGGTGGTAGTTGAGAGATTTTCAAAGTTTGACCCACTTCATACTTTCTCAATATAGGTAGATTTTATTCTAAAATTCTGACAGCAGGTGAAACGCCGGGCCTTTAATAAATAAAATATTTGTTTGATTTATTATACTGTATTTTCTGTTGTGTGCTGATATTTGAGGTATTTTTTGTGGATAACAGTCCCTGATGTTTGTTTCTAAAATGTTATTTTGATCTTTTTGACCAGATTTATTATGAAATATATTTTTTTACAATCTTTGACATGTTGATTATAATTAGGAAAAAAAAGCATTAAAGCTTTTGAAATATCAAAATTACTCCTATTAATTATAGACAAAATGATTTGATGAGCAATTTAAAAGCTTTTCTTCATAAACCTACAACGTGTACAGTAAGTGTTGTACTTTTGTGCTGAATAGTTCAGTATGTGGGCGTTACATCTGAATTGCGTGGTTTACAGAGAATTAAAGTAACAAAGTATAAATACTTTACTGTATAGAGTAAAGTAAAAATGTTGGTTATTTATACCTTACTTGAGTAATTATTTTTCAGATGACTTTTTACTTCTACTTCCTTCATTTTCACACAATTTTATTCCTTACATTTGAAAAAAAAATGTAAGAAGTAAAAAGTTGTTACTATTCCATTTTAGCTTGTTATTGTAAAAGTAAATAAATAAAAAATATCCAGATATATGGCACCTCCTTCTTAGAGGGATTTTATATTGTGGCTGGATGTTAGTATAAAATATACCATTCTGACATCCTATTGGTTTGTATGATCCACTTCAACTACATGACACCAATCACATCACACTCTAGCAGATGTAGTCCAGTTTAAAGATGACTGTAACAGAGATATGTAGGTAGACTAGTCCATCCCAAAGTTTTTGCAGCATTAACATTTTAATATAGCATTCTAGTCAATGTTGCATTTAGAAAAAGTTTTTTTTGGGGGGGCAGGTCACCTCCTAATAAATGTCATTTTGGAAATTCTAATCGCTCACTTTTACTCAATACTTTTACTTTTATTACTTAAATACATTTCATATCAGAAATTGTTTTGATACTTAAGTATATAAGATTTTTACTCAAGTAAAATTCTTAGAGGAGACTTCATCTTTTGTCAAAATAACTCTATAGTAAGATAATTGTACTTTCACTCAAGTACTACTTTGAGGCAGGTGATATGAATTCCTTCCTGCTTGTTTATCAAAGTTAATGTAGCCTTTAGTCAGTTTCAATTCAAAGCAAGATTGTGGTTAAAGTGTTTGTGTGTGTGTGTGTGTGTGTGTGTGTGTGTGTGTGTGTGTGTGTGTGTGTGT
>NW_013952777.1:172326-173524 GCF_001266775.1 Austrofundulus limnaeus
ATAAAATATTATGTCCCATATTAAGGAAATGAGAATACTTTATTATGAACATTTATTGGTAGTTTGTAAAAAGGCACAAACATCTCTTCAATCAAAGATGAATGCAGTTTGATCTTTACTGACATATGAAAGGTTAAAAAAATAAAAAAAAATCAGTTCAGTCATAGAAAATAAGCATTTTGCAACAACAGTAAAAAAAAGCAAATAATGATTAACTGTGACTTGATGCTGTGAGCTTTAGAATGTGCAATTATCTCATTTATCTGAGTCTGAAAACTTTTTAAATCATTGCATTGTTTTTTTTTTCTTGCAGTTTCCAACAGAACCGGTAGAAGGCGCAAATGATTAAGCATTAAGGGAAAAAGCAGCTCAGCTCAGTTGGGCCAAACTGCAGGGTTCAGCAGGAGTGGGAAGATAGTCCCAAAGGAAAGAGCTGTAACCCCTGATGAACACAGGATAAAAATAAAATGTTAAACTAATCACCAAAATGTTGAGTTGCAGCAGAATATTTGCAAATTAATGCATAAAAACTACAGGATGCATGTTGTTCTATCAATTCCAGCTTCTAAATGTTTAACATACATCTCCCAAATTCTCCAAATCTACCTTTGAGGTAATTTTATTGTTTTATAGTTTAAGAAAGCATAATTTTGTCAGCAAAGTGCACCTCATTGAAACCAACTCGCCAACTTTATTTGTAGAAAAACTGAGCGCTTCGTTTTCTTTACCTCCTGGACTTGAAACGTTTCTGCAGCTCTGACAAGCGCCAACGCAAGAGTAGTTCCTTTTAATGAGAATGAAGTGAGAAAACATCACGGCAGCTCTGCCCGCCGGAGCTGCAGCGACACAAACCGGAGGGAGCCCACCGGTGCCTTCCTTCCGCTGCAGACCCCGACATGTTCGCGCGCGCAACAAGAAGCTCGCGGGGGCTGCAGAAAGTTTGACCTCGGTTTGACTTCTCCGGCTGCCATTTGCTCCTCGAGGCAGAGACGATCACAAAGAGTCGGGCAKTTGCGCAAACATCTGACCTTCTGGGGTTTGTTTATTTGTTTAGAAATAGAGAACAAAATGCAGAATCTGTATTATCTCTTCTAAGAAAGAGCCAAAACCAGATTTAAAATAACAAAACCACAAATACGATTTTTTTAGATACTTTGAATTGTTTTTTTTTTCATTTTTTTTTGTGCTTATGGCAATA
>NW_013952777.1:174933-177942 GCF_001266775.1 Austrofundulus limnaeus
ATTAAATACTATTCACCCAAACTTTTGAAGTCCGACAAAACAAACAAAAAAAAATTTAATAATACAAAAATGGTCCAATAAAAGGAGACAAAAGTTAAATATTAATGGAAGAAAAAAATCATTTGAGTTCAGTTTTATTCTGAAGTTTTGACTGTGGGAATGAAAAAGGTGACTCATAAGGTTAGAAATAAAAAAAGAGTGTGCTCAGTGTGTGTGTTTAAGAGAGACARATGGATGTTTTTGGTCAAATCTGCCGTGTTTTGATGGAAGTTGCAGTAATAAGCCGACAGACGCACAGAGTGTTTTCTCTCTCCGCGGACGGTGTTTTGCCGTTTTGCGCGTGCTCGCCAGTGTGGCCTAAAAACAGATCAATCAACCCCGGATCGATCACCCTGAGAGCCAATAGGGGGCTCCCATCCCTGTGCCTTGCTGTCATTGGACAGGCCAGGCAGACTGGAGCGACCCATTCAGCGCAGCTGTGGGGGGGTTTGAGACGCACGAGCATCAGAACGTGGGATTTAGAGCCTGTAAAAATGCGTWAAAAGCTATGATTTTAAGGATGGATTGTTAGAAAACAACTCCAACACTCAAATTTATTTTGTTATTATCTTAAAGAATAATAAATTTTCCCATTTAAAACACATCTTTATTGAATTTTAGAAAAAGTGATCCTATAGAAGTTGAATGTAAATCTCACACATATTAAAGCAAAGTTAAGGTTCCTGCWTGATGTATGATCGCAACTTGATCTGATGTGGGTCGAATCCCTCAAAAAGTAGTGTTTAACTAACTAAATATTTCTTTTTAAAATTTTCTTGCTTTTGTAAAGTGTCATCCTTTTATTTACCTTCTCTATAATCAAGACGCGCAATTAGATATTTGAGAACAGCTCATTTAAAGTTGAATCATAAACTGGAAACGTTCAAAGTAAAGTCAGTTGTTAAACCCGCCTCCATGTGAGCAGGGTTCGGTGTCTGAAAGTGAAGAATAAAGCCGGCTGGACGTGAACGTGGAGCCACGGATGGATGGTGAAGTGTTTAACCCGGTGGCAGCTCCAGCTCTCGGTGCGCCCGGGTCCTCCCACCCCTCCTGCTCCGCGCGACTTGCTGCAGCCCGGTGCGTTGTGTAAGACGCGACCTGTTATGGCCACCACTACTTCCGGGTTTCAGCAGTCTGGTCCAGATCCTCCGCTCCTCCTCAGCCTCAACACACACATCCATTGTACACGAGGAGAAAAAAAAAACGGGGCAGGCGGCTCGCGCATACATGCATTCACACACACACATACACACACCTACACACACACACACACACACGCACACGAGGCTCACAGACACTCCACGCACAGCATCGATCGTGGCTCCTTTAAGAAAAGCCTAAGCCAGAATTATCACCCCACCTCCTCCTGATTTCCTCTGGACGCTTTTTGCATAAGAAAATCAAGCCGGGAGCCGAGAGTGATCAAAGAAAACCAGAGGAGAGCTGCTTCATTTTTTAACTCTGACTGTGACCATTTTACATTTAGGTGGTGCTGATCCCGTGGAGACGCGCGTCCGGACCATCATTCATCCGCTACTTTTGACAAGCCTCTCGCGCTCTGACTGACAGGCGGAGTGACACCGAAAAAGAAAAAAAGAGAGGAGAAGAAGAAGAAACACGAARAAGAAAGAAAGAAGAGCAATGAGAGACGCCGGTTTTGTTTGAGAGGGGACATTTTATTTTCCTTCTGGTTTTGGAGAAGGAGCCCCCCTCTGGGTGCCCTGCTGACCGAGAGGAGAGCAGAGAGGACGGAGTCGCCGCGCCTGGGCTAAAACTTGCGCTGAGAGCAGGAGCTGGCTTCACGGTTCCGCGAGGAAGAAACCAAAACAAAACAAAACAAAACAAAAAAAAAATCGGGATTTCGGCTTCTCGGGGTTTTTTTTTTCTTTTTTTTTTCTTTTATTTCCTGTGTGGATTTTCTTTCTCTTTCTTTACGCTGGCTTCAGAGGGGATTTACTGAAAGGACGACCCCGGGAGTGAGGAGGGTTATGGCGCAACGGGTACGTAAGGAACAATCCTCCCGACCAAAAAAAAAAAAAAAAAAAGTTTCTCTGAAGTCCACTGCGCTTGAATGCAATGCTTTTCTCTGTAACGTGGCTCAGTGACACACACACACACGCACGCACGCACACGCGCGCACACACACACGGTGGAGAAAAAGTTTCAGCTGTGTGCTTAGAGACCAGGTTCTTCTGTGTTTTGGCACCGTGTTTACGCACAGACGCACTCGTTTTGCTCCACAGGGAAAATATAAATGAAATAAAATAAATAAATAAAAACCGGCCCGCGGTGGGACACAGGACGCGCGATCAGATCTCACATCGGCTTTTAGTTATGACAGACCAGTAACTAGAAGCGAAGTGTGTGTGTGTGTGTGTGTGTGTGTGTGGGGGGGGGTGTCCACAAAGGCAATGCAAATCCTCGAATTTCTTCCTGGGATGTGTTTTGTCCAAATAATAATAATAATAGTAAAAAGAAACAAGAAAACTAAACTTTTATTGTTTTATTGTTCTGTGAGATAATAGAGCTGCATTATTATTATTTTATATATATATATTTTAAAAAAGTAGCAAACACTTTGCTACATTTGGAGCCTCAGCACTGCTCCTCACGCGCACAGTTTTGGGTGTAAAGTCGGGGGATGTTGCGCGCGTTTAGCTGCTTCTGGGTTTTGGCACTGGAGCTGCACCACGCTGGGGTTTGCACCTCTTTTGCCTTTAGGGTCGAAACGCTCAGCTTTAAGTGATAATGCATTTTACTCTCTCTCTCTCTCTCTCTTTCTCTCTCTTTCTCTCTCTTTCTCCCTCTCTTTCCACCCGACACTTGTTTGTCACCTCTTGAGAGCACTATCAATAATTCAAGTATATTTTCAGTCGACTAAAGAGGCTCACGCACATAAATGTACGCCAACTTTAAATTACTTCATTCATTTATTTTTTTTATTATTTTGCTTGGGGAAATCTATATCAG
>NW_013952777.1:178344-179826 GCF_001266775.1 Austrofundulus limnaeus
TGTGTGTGTGTGTGTGTGTGTGTGTGTGTGTGTGTGTGTGTGTGTGTGTGTGTGTGTCTCCCCGTTCAGGCACCCCCTGTTCCCGTTGCTTGCACTGATTTTTGAGAAATGTGAATTAGCGACGTGCACCCCCAGAGAGCCCGGGGTGGCGGGAGGAGACGTCTGTTCATCGGAATCTTTCAATGAAGACATAGCCGTGTTTGCAAAACAGGTCAGAGAAAACTTTGCTCCCCATTTTCTTTTTTTGTTTATTTCACCGTGCGTAAAGTTGGCACTCTGTATAGAAAAAAAGGACGCTAAATCCACGCCTGAAATGTTTTCTGTCGTGCGTAAATGGATATTGCACCATGTTATGCACGTGCATGTTGAATAACTCGGACATACTTGGTTTTAAAATGTGCATTAATGTGTTGTTTATTTGTTCTTTTTGAACTTTTAGATTCGGGCAGAAAAACCTTTATTTTCATCAAATCCAGAGTTGGATAATCTGGTAAGAGATGCTATTTTTAAATGAACCAGCTGTTCTGGTCTTTACTGACCTGAACCACGAGGGGATAAAAACTTTAAAAAAAAGAAATAAAAATGCACGTGTTCCTCAGTTTGTGCTGTTTGATATGATGATGCCCCCCCGGTTGGATGCTCACATAAAGGGCCCCACACCTTTGAACTCATTCTTTCCCTGCTCCATGTTGGAACAACCTTTTTTAAATAAATCTCTGACTTATCGCCTTCTATCCATACTGCAATAAGTTTAATTAAAAAATAAATTACAATAAACTTTTGCTGTGCTAAATTCCTAAAAGGGTTTAATGCAAAACTTTACTTTAATTAACCTTAAATTTACAGAACGACTTTTATTCATAGTTTCACGAGTTGATTTGAATAAATGCTGACGGTGTTTTGTTGTTGTGCAGTACGAAGACTTGCCCCACTACGGGATGGACGGTGTGGGCATCCCGACCACCATGTACGGAGACCCGCACGGCGCGCGCTCCATGCAGGCCGTGCACCTGAACCACGGTCCGCAGCTGCACTCCCACCAGTACCCGCACACCGCCCACACCAACTCCATGCCCCCCAGCATGGGCTCCTCCGTTAACGACGCTCTCAAGAGAGATAAAGACGCTATTTACGGGTAGGTGGAGGGAACCAGGCCTCCGGTCAGTGGAGGTGGAGGGGGCGGATGTGTGGGGGGGAGATTGAGAGTCATTCCCGGATGGATCCAGGGACAGCCGGGGTGGGAAAGAACCAAACTGGAGCAGCTTTTCTTACTCGTTGAATTTCCCAAAAAGTTTGTGCTCCACAAAACTCCCCCACTTTTACACTGTTTAGTTTGTTTTTTTGTTAGGTCCTGCTGCTTTATATTTACATCTAAAATATTTCTAATGTTATAAGGAATCTCTATAATTATTTTACTACTTTTTAAAAATAATTTGCCAAGTTTTTTTTTTTAAATTTAGTTTACGGAATGGAAAATAATTG
>NW_013952777.1:180790-182171 GCF_001266775.1 Austrofundulus limnaeus
TGTGTGTGTGTGTGTGTGTGTGTGTGTGTGTGTGTGTGTGTGTGTTCTCCCTGCTGGCTATTCATCTATTCTAGGCCACCGCCTCACTCCGCTGTTATTTGCATATGATTAAAGCAGTTTCATCGGAATATAAAAAAAAGAAAGAAATCAGAATAATGTTGCTATTATCGGTCCATTAAGACTTGAACCCGGAACCGACCCGAGAAGATTACCTCGAAAAAGCATCGCCATAAACTTGACCTGTTTCATGTCGATTTTAATTTAGAACCCTTCTCACCCCCCCCCCCATTCTCCTTTTCTCGCTTTTTGAACCCCCGACATGTGTGCGCGCGCGTGCGTGTGTAGGTGTGTGTTGTTGTTGGGGAGCAGAGAGGGGGCTGCACAATGGGCTGCAGAAGATGCGTCGGTTTCTCCACCGTAGAGTTCACGGTTCATTACGCGTCTTGTCAGTATTTCTCCTYAGACATGAGCGCACATTGCTTATCGGGACTCCCCCTTCCTCTCCTCCTCTTCTTCTTTTTTAACATATATAAATATATAGTTTTATTTGTTTATTTATTTTTTTGCTTCGAGCGCACAGATTCATCTCCAAACAGGACGACTGGTTCTCCAGAAGCAGCGGTTCTTAAAGGTAGATTAGGAAGTGTTTCCCTTTGTGCAGATATCACAGATAACCGCAGCCTTCATTATGTGCTCCACTGACTGTTGGCACTCCGGGGACGTCGCATGCGCACCCGCGTGACCCGCGTAAATGGTCCGCGCGCGCACTGCCGTTAAATAATGATAATAGTAACCGATGATTAGAATTATGCAAATCTAGAGGTTTTTTTTTTTTTGGACATTAATAGATAAACAGAATACAGATAAGTTCAGTTTTAAAGGGCCTCAGAAGTTTATAACCCGTGGTTTGCATAAGGAGAGAGGGTGAAAAAAGAAATTGAAGTGTCCAAATTAAAGGGATTAGCTGGATAGTCCGACATAAAAAGTAATGGAGCGATTAGGCTAAATAATTTAAATCCACGGCCTTCCATATGGTTGAGTGGTTGGTCTGAGAGCGCGAGGAAGCCAGCGGCTTTTATGTTCTGGGCTGCTGAATGGCAGGACAGGGAGAGGAGCTGGGCCCGACTGAGAAGAGCCCCCCCTATCCCCCCAGCAGACACACACACACACACACACACCCCTACCCAGTCTTCCCAGCCCTTCTGTCTGATTATGGAAATGAGAAAGATCACGCGGAAGATAATACTTCATTTAATCCAGGAACATAATTAAATAACACAGACGCCACTTGTGCATTTAAGTGTCTCTTTGAACTGTGTTGTACTCTCTCAGGGATTCAGTTTTCAAAAAGTATTTTTTTTCTAATATTATTATTATTATT
>NW_013952777.1:183471-184741 GCF_001266775.1 Austrofundulus limnaeus
GTGTGTGTGTGTGTGTGTGTGTGTGTTTGTGTGCACGCCGCTGTTGTGTGCAAGTGTGTGTTCAGACTGGCCTGATAAATGCAGCACCCCCCTCAGGTGCTATGTGAGTGGAGTGACTGGTTAGCACCAGTTGGACTTTCTTAACTCTTTCCCTGCCAGTTTCTGCAAAGGTCCCCTGCACGCCTAAACGCAGCACTTGGACTGCAGATTTTGTTCTGCCCTATTAGATGGACTTTGACCTCGCAGTACACTTGCAGGGTGATTTATTTCGGAGGCCAGCTCTGAGTTTTGTGGCGTGCATTTCAGCTCTTCTCGCTGAGGAAATACGGCAGGCTTGATCTGCTGATTGGGCCTCAGTTTGGTGTGGCGCAGATGTTCGTTACAGTCGGAGACTTTTTTCTTTCTCCGCTGCGGCACGTCATTTTTGCCCAATTGCCTTTATTTGCACAGGGAGCGCAGGGAGGGGTACGGCAATTTGCTAATGAACTCAGAGGGCCTGGGCTCTTCGCCGTCGAAGCTGAACACTGCTAATAGTGCTGAGGACTCACTCCAAGTCTCAAGAGTTCCTCTACTTGATTGAGCCATGCATGCTGAAGTGGGGCTGGAAATAATTGAAACTTCCTTAAAAAAATTATTCACCGTCTGACGTTTTGCGGATGCAGGAGCTCTAAATGATTATGAATGCTCAGCGATTGTGATGTGAATTAATTTAGTTGAAGGGTGTTTGTGTATGCAGAGGAGGCTCTGCTGCTGAAATCATGTAAAAAGAATGTGAGGTTTACAATCTCAAATCACATCTATACATTTGAGATCCGTTGCTGTTTTCTTTACATGCTGCACAATCTTTCCTAAACAAACCCTGCCTGTGCGCGTTGAGTGTTGTGGTCACTCTGGAAGAATTTACCCCTGATAGCACTATCGCGGTATCTTTCCCCCCAACAAATGGCACTGTTATGCTACACAAATGCGGGTTTCCAGGTCAGCGAGACCCAGCAGTGTTGGTTTAGGTAACTCTGGCTGTCAAAGAGTGACCTCCCCCCACCTAAGCTCCTGACCCAATGGAAACCATGACTGCTGGGTTCAGCCACTCTTTTTTCTCTCCTAATCAGTACGTTGCTATCGCTAATCTATCCGCCTCTCGTTGAGGTATGGATCGAGTTTCAGCCGACCTAACAGGCGCACTCACTCGCTCTCCTACAGTGGCGCGCTGCTGTTCTTAATACAAACTTTGGAATCATTGTAGTGATTGTTGGTAATAGCGGCTTTTGTG
>NW_013952777.1:184843-186502 GCF_001266775.1 Austrofundulus limnaeus
CCACCACCACCGCTTCTCTTTTCCTCCTCCTTCTCCTCCCCTAAACTCCTCTCTTTTTCTCCTTTTGGGAAGTGAATGCCGAGCGGCTGTTGAGGATTCAACAAGTGACACAAAGAAGAGACCACGTGACTCGTGTGTTTCTTAGCCTCTTCATTATTGTGGTGGAATAACAAGTAGGGGTGATTATGATTATGCAACTCAATGCTGGAGTGACTTCAAAGATTAGGAATGTCCTATTGAATGCTGCCATACAATTTGTGTTTTTGTATATTTTTTTTGTGTGTGTGTGTGTGGTTAATTTATTGTTTGTGTTTGAAAATCTTGCAGTGTTGCTGGAAAGTAGTGCTTAGTTGCGCCACAAGATCCCAACAGCAAATAAAGTTCTTGGCTCGTGACTCCCGATGCTTGTGATGAGCAGCCATGTCTGTCCCAGAGGCCTGCATGCTGTGGTTTCTTTGGCTAAGTAAACAATAACCTGGCTTAACACATGTGTACTTAGCTAATGGAAAGTTCCTCTCCCCCTTAACCCCCTGCAAGCCTCTGACAATGGCCTCCGTCACAAACAGCTTGTCTCCAAGGAATCCATCGAGCAAATCCAAGCGCGGCGGTGGCTGCGAGTTAAGCTAGGCTAGGCTAAAGAAGTGCCCGCTGCAAAACAGGTCATTAGGAAGTCCTGCCTGCCTTTTCAGTCGCGGCAAAATGAATAAAAATAAACAAACAAAACAGGAAGCTGCTTTGATTGGGATTAGGCAGAGTTGGTAGGAAGAGYACTCGAGTTAATGTTTTTGTTTGGATTTCAGCTCTCGCCGGATAAACAGGGAGCATGTAGCAAAAGTCGAAGTGGAAAAGGCTGTGGAGAGAAATCAAAATCAGTTTCCACGAGTGCCATCTAAACAGACTTTGAAAGCCCGGGTAATTATCTCAAACATGTAATTATCTTGGCTTGTCTTTATGAGGTTAACCTACCAGTTTAAAAAAAAGCCAATTCAAGAGTACCTGACGGCTATTCAACATAGCATACTTTACACACTCAAGAGACCAAATCCAGTTTTCTTCCTCACCCCTTCAGCAATTATAAGGTTATTTCTCCTTTCTTTGTCTATTGTCAAGAGTTAGAGAGGAATGGGAGTGGAGAAAGGAGGTAGTGAGGGGGGTCTACCCCCACTCCCCTACTTTTTTTTTTCTTCCACGCATACCATTATCTGCCCCTCTTTTCATTTTGGAAGCATATTACAGCGAGGGGAGGAGAGAGTTGAGAAAGCAGCAGTAGTCGAGCAAGCACTTGCCTGGCCGGTTATCAGAGAGGCAGATCCTGCTTTATCTAGTCACAGTGGAAAGCAAAGTAAACAAGAGTTTACAATAGCTGGCCTTTCAGCCCCCTTTCATTTACAGCTTTCCCACCCGCGTTCGGCTGAGTGCGAGAATGTGTCCGGAGTTATTGCGGGCCGTCTCACTGCAGCAACACATGGCATTCTCACAGATTTCAGCTCAAGGAAGTGGTGCTGCTGCAAAAGGTCAAAAACTGTGTTAAAGAAAACAACCACAGAGGACAGATGCATCGGAAATGCTCAGGCATGGAGTAACCTCACTGTCATCTTGATTCAGATGTACCACTCTGCAGTGTGTTTGTGTATGTGTGTGTATATATATATATATATA
>NW_013952777.1:186752-206231 GCF_001266775.1 Austrofundulus limnaeus
GGGGGCAGAGTGGGGTGGCAAAGCACAACAACCTGAACCATTTTCTTTATTACTGCAAATGAATTGGCAAGGCAACATTTCTTGCATGAGCGCTTGTACGATGCGGGGCCCTGGCACAGCGAGGAGAAGGGAAGCCCCCTTCTCTTGCATCTTAGACAAGAGGCACAATGAGAAAACGCATCGGATTGGAATGCCTCACCGATCATAGCGGAATCCGACTTTTCCAGCGAGGAAAATCTTTTCACGGCGAATCAGGCTGGTGAGGAAGGGGTGGGGGGAGGAAAAGGTGATCTAAAAAAGGAGGAGAAGAAAGGAAGGTATGCGTGACTCAAAAACGGGGTTCCCTTGGCTTAGAAGACTTAAGAACTTTAGCTAAATCTAGGCAGAATGGAAGGTGGAAAATTGAATTTACTGAACAATTAGGCATTGAATTAATCTTTATGCTGCACAGAAGACATTTAGAGAGAGAGGGAAACATTTAAAATGAAGGTGGGGAGAGAGAGCGTGAGAGACTATGGTGGCTCATTAAGGGAACCAGAAGAGACACTTCTCTTTCTCTCAGCTTTCTGTTTATGCATCTATTCCTCCTGTAAATTTACATATTTTGAAAGGTGCCCCTGCTTTTTGTGTTTTTAAAGTGTTGTTGGCACAGGGTGTGTGTTTTCCTTGCTCTCTGTGTATCTTCTGGTCAAGGTGAGTCCTTTTGATAATAAGCCAGGTGTGCGTGTATTTGTGTAAGGCAGATATTTGTATCTACGGGAGTGTTTGCACGAGCGAACTGACCAAGAGAAGAATATTCATGTGTGTGAGTGTGTATGTTTGTACAGAACACACACGCTGTGTGACCGGTGTGTACTTGTGTTATCTCAGCCGTGTGTGTATTAATTGCGTGTTAGGTCAGTGCTGGGCCTGCTCTATCCAAGGGCGGCGTGTGATTATAAATAAACGCCCCGGCCCCGCAGAGATGCCACCAGGCCCTGTCTCAGCCCCGCCCCGTTTCCCATGGGGCCTCAGTGGCCACCTCCCAGCAGGCAAGGCGCTCTTTTGTTCAATTACAGCTAATGCAGTAGTTTGCCATTTCCCCCTCCACTTTCTAATTATATTTTCAAATGGAATTTGTTAGAGAATTACAACAAAAAGGATAAAAAAGGAAGAAAAAAATCACATCCTTTTTTGCAAGCTGAGGCTCTTGGGTTTTTCACTACTTGCTGCTACTATCCCCGGGGATAGTGTGTGCAGCTCTGTTTCACAGAACTCTGAATAAACAAGTTCTGCTCATTTTTTAAACGCTGCAGTTTTTTTCTTCTAACAGAATTGGCAAAAGCTGTATTTAACTGATTGTGTTTTGAGCATGTGGTCTGGATTACCTCACATCTGATGTTCTCTGGAGTCACTCGGTCATGCATGGGTGTTTCATTTTTTTTCGTCTTCTCTGGTCAGCAAAAAAATTTGAAGAGTTTGAAAATAAAAACCAATCATCCTGGTATTTTATCCCCGTTAAAATCAACGTTTATCTACCCGATCAAAAATCCCAGTCATGCTTTTGTGTGGTGACTTTAGTCTCTCTTTTTTTTCGTTGCAAAGCCTAATTTGGAAAATGATTATATCGTCCTGTAAGCACTGGATTATAATTTCATAGCCAGAGAACATCAAACGAGCCCTTAATACACCCCAAATGTGTTGAGTTTGCTGACTCGTGTTTTCTTTCTGTTATTTTGTTTTAAACAAATTCTGTGTCATGAAATAACGTCTGCTTCTTTGTAGAAAGCTCAACTCTTTTCACAGCAGCAGCGGCAGCAGTGCCAACTGTAGTATCCCAATTGAAACCAGTTGTTCCCCACAGTGTTTCTCTCCTCTCCCTCCTCTCTTCCTCTGCGTGGGTTTCTATCACTCATTTCGTCGCGAAGCCCTGAAAGCGAGATGCGAGAGCCACATTGCCCCCTTGATATCTGCTTCATTTGATTTTCACAGGGCAAAGATAGGCTCGCGCAGGCGGGGTGGAGGAGGCTCGATAAGTGTTTGTGCTCTGTGTGTTTTGTTTGTTTGTGAAATCGAGCTGGATCTAAGACATTAGATTCCATTTCCTCTTATTCTGAGGTCTCTTTTCTCCTGTCTCGAGCACTAATGTTGCTTCGCAGAGCACTGGGAGACATCTGGTTTGGTTTCAGTTACATAGTTACTTTGTACGGGGCAGATCTTTCTGTATTCTTTCAGCATTTGTTCGCGTTTGTCGGCATCTCTGGGTGTCTTTATCTGTCTCTAGCTGTGTGATTGTATTTGTTGTCTGCCTTCCTGTCTGTTTACACTGTTTGTGGTGTGTGGTTATTATGTTTTCAATCCTCTATGGGCCATTTGCTAACCACTGTCCAGTGTGCAGCTGACACTCATCTGACCTTAGACACAACTTACTATATATAAACTCAAACCTCCAGAGTCTGTCTCTTCAGCTAAAACAGATTCAATTTAGTCCAGCTTTTTTTTTTCTTTTTTTGAAGTTACCTGAAATTATTTTATTTGCTCAGCCTCAGCTGGATTGGTCACGCAGTATTTAGTTTCACTTTGTTTGACTGTGGGAAAACATTTGCTTATTTGATTAAGTCTCTGTCCTGCTATCCAAAAGGAATTTTAACTCTGTATTCCTAGTCATCTATGGTTTTCTTTCCTTCTCTCTCTTTTTTTTTTGATAATAATTTTAAGCAAAAACACTGCACTTTATTCTGATGTGGCAATCCTTGACTTATTTACCTCCTGCTCCCTCTCCCTCTGCCTGGATGACATCACTCCCTGGCGCTCGCCGTACCCTATCTTAAGTTGTAGCTGTTTTGTATTTTCATCTGCTAGTGGTTTGAGCCAAATGGAGGCAGCCGCGGATTGCATGCTTCAGAAAGCTGGAAACCAAAGCAACATGTTTGCTTTTTTTTATTCGCCTTTTTCATAAAGCCCTAATAATCTGCATTCCATAAAACGTTCCTTACTGCGTGACAGCCCTGAGAGTTGGCCGAGGATGATTTCATTTTAAATGTCATTTTGTGTATTTTTTATGTCTCTTGTAAAACGCAGGATAAAAAAAATCAGAGACGGTTGATAATATTTACAGATTGACTGTTTTTGTGCCGTCTCTCTTCTCCACAGACGTCCTGGAACAGAGATCACGATGACACGGCGTCCACGCGCTCCGGAGGAACACCGGGACCTTCCAGCGGCGGGCACACGTCACACAGCGGGGACAACAGCAGCGAACAGGGTAAGAGAAAATGCGGCAGAAGAGTACAAAGATGCAGAGGGTCCAATTCACCAGAATGTGTCATATTCACCGAGCAAATGGCAGAAAACTTTCTTCGCTGCTGCTTAAGTTAAAGGGGACATACCATGCAAAATTCACTTTTTTAGCTGTTAAATGCATTTTGTTGTGAAGTCTCTAGAGGTGCAGACAAGTTGAATTTTGTCTCTTCTGGCTCTGGCTCCAACATGTAAGGCTTGATGGACAAGTTTTCTAGTTGACATCTTAAATGAAATGTTTCTGTGCTGCTATATGTTTGTAAAAACCTCTATCAAGGTAAAATGGACCAATCTGGAAGCAGGAAGGGGACGGGATAAGGCTCTTCTCATTTGGTTTTAAAGAGACAACCTCAAAAGTTGATCTGGGACACACCTCAGAAAAGGGGTGAAAGAGGGGCTTGTGGAGTTACAATAACAAGAAAATTCAGACCAAAGCATTGCAGTTTCATTTTATATAGACCCTAGCTAAATGATTTAAGTGTAAAAAAGAAGGATTTAAAAGCACRAAATGTATCTTTTAATGAAAAGAGTGTTTCTGCAGAATCTCTTCGCTGCTTGTAATGAATCAGAATTTTTTTAAACTAGTTTGAATGCTTCACTTTAGCTCGAGCTATACTTTTACAGACTTGTTCAAGCAAAAGAGGGACACATAAAAATTGCTTTGAATTCATGAAGTTGTTTTTTTGTTTGTTTTTGCRTGACAGATTTTGCAATCAAAAGATGAAGTTGTTTGTGTGAGTTTTATTTGACGCCAAACGGGCAAATTGTCACATGTGGATGCAGTTTCTATGCATCGTGAGGATAWTGGTGTGTGATAAAGTAGCAGGAGTAGGAGAACAGAGTCTCACTGAGGTATGTTCCAAAGTGTATGCTAAAAAAGCAACTCCATATATTGTATTAATCAAGGCAATGTGGAGTGGAGTTTGCAGAGCTGCCAGCGCCAGAAGGTAGAACCTTGGAGTCGCTGCCATGCCTTCCAGTTCGAAAAGCCAACACACTTGCCCTTTTGTTTTGTTTTCCCTCACATACTTTTTCTCTTTCATTTTCTCTCTATAGTAATGGTCAGCCTCGAAGACTAAGACATACATTTAAAACAAAAAATAACTGCAGCATAGATCATGTGAAAAAGAGGACTGATGAAAGCGCTCTGAAATTACTTTGAAACGGGGCAAAACAAAGAGATATTGTGTAAGTGTGTGCGCCCTCCTCTACCTTTTGATGAGTAATAGTCTGGAGCAGCCAGCCAAGAGCTGATTGGTTGCTCTAATGAGCGTGCTCCGTGCCGAGTTTGGRCTCCTGCCTCCGCGACCTTTGCTCCTTATTGACCAAAGTGACACTTCATTTTTCACATCTTTCCAATTATAGACTCACTCCTTATGCTCGGCCCACTCCAACGACTCCATCTCATCATCTCTCTGTCACCTCAAATCTCTGTTTTCCCAACGCTGTCCGGCTGCAGACGGTTTCTGTTTGCTGTTTGGAGTAAAAAAGGGTAAAAAGTAGGGTAGAGTCCAGATAAATGCGTGTGTTTGTTGGAATTTTGAATTCAGCGCTATGAAACATGATGCGCTTTGTTATGTATACTTGTCTGCAGGGATTAAAACTTGTTGGCACTATAGCTAAATTCGATTCAAAGCAACTTTTGTAAAAAAAAAAAAGGAGTAGAGACATTTAGCTTTTTATATTCAAAGTGCTGCTGGGATGATAATAGCCATAAAACAAGTGAGGCCATTAAAATGGTCATGGCTATCTTCTTTTGTTAAATGTTTTATTCCAGTTTCATTTCAAGTAAAGTTCCAATAATCTGCAAATGCACTTTTAAATATTACTAAATTTTATAATTTTACCCTCTGGGCTTAAAGGCAAACTAAAAGTGGAGTTAGGTAATTTCATTTCTGTTGTTAAAATGCTAATCATAAATGCACATCTTCTCCCCAGTGTCCATGTGTTCTTCATCTTCAGCAGGTAGCATTAGACAGCTCTTGTTATTTTAAAGCTTGCAGATCAACAAAAGACCCTGCAGAGCTTCAGGCACGTGACAACAGTGAATATACCACAGGACATGTTGGACTACGTTCAGGTTTATATGGGTTAGGAGCTATCACTGCCACGTCATTTTGGCTCGGGCAAATTCTGTGTCATTCACTCGGTAATCCCAGTAAGCTGGTTATTTATCTGTTTGGCACTTCGCTCTCCCTCTCTCCCTGACAGCTTCACCCTGTTGTCTCTCTTCCCCCTCTCTTGCACTCTTTCATCTTCCCATCCTCCCTCTCTTTTGCAGTTTTCCCTTGTCTCCCACCTACTCTTCAGTCTCTCTTTCATTTTAATGTCAGCTGGTTTTCTCTCTCCTCATCCCTCCCTTCTTTTTTTCAGGGGGCTTCCATGCCTCCCACTCACTCTCAAACAGCACTTTTTGTATTTCCTTCATCTCTCTCTGTCTTTCACCTCTCTTTGTTTCTTATGTGCCCTCTTTCATCCCTATTATGTTCTTTTAAAAATGTCTTTACATATTTCTTGCTATTTATGTATCACGTTTTGTCAAATGTTTTTCTCCACATTTTTTTTACCTTAACATTATTAAGGTCTTGCATCAACAATTTTTAATATAGGTCTAGATAAGACATATTTTATTTTATTTTTTTACTTTTATATATTATTATATTTTCTCCTTTTTCTAATTTGTGTTGCTTATCTTCTTGTTTTACAGTTCACTGTAATGTTACTTCTGAAATTTTGGTCATAGTTTTTTTTCTTTTACCATTTTGGACAGCCTTAACAAGTCTTCAGGTCTAAAAATCTATTAAAAACACATTTAAAATGAGTGGTTTTACAAATATTTCTAAATAAAAATTTGCTAGCTAAAAAGACCAACGAAGATCTGCAATGAAAGCCAGTATTTCGACACGTTGTGATGAAATTATGACTAAATAATTGCAAAATCTTTGCAGGACTGTGGAATTGATGTTGCAATTTAATCTCAGTTATGCATGTCTTTGGTTGAACGTACCAGTTTAGTGTGATTTACAGTGTTCTTTAATTTTGTGTTCATAACCAATTATTAAATTAGCTAAATTTAAAAATCTATTACATATGTTGCAAACAGTTTCAAATCCCATCAGTTTAATATAGACTAATGATTTTTACACATTTATTTGCTTTGAGATGTTCAGGGTGGAGGGTGCTGAAGTCTATCCCAGCAATCCTAATCAGTAAGAAGCAAGGAGCAATCAGGACAGCTGTAAAAATGACAAGTTATATTAAAAAGAAAAGTTCAAAAGAAATCAGCAAGTCATTGAACCATCACTTGGATATAATCTCTCATCCTGAACATGTACATAGCAGAGGAGAACAGCAAATGTTTGAAATTTCTTTGAAAAATAATTTCCATGTTATAATAATAATAATAAAAAATCCTAAATTACCTGTGATGACGTTGAGAGGAAAACTTATTTCACTTCATCACTTTTTTATATTCAGTCTAAACGTCTGCAATATTTCCCAACAATTCTCACTTTTTCTTTTACCTTTTTATTGCTCATTTTCTGAGTCTCATTCCCTCCACTCACTCCTAAACTGTCTTTGTTTCCTCCCCTCTTGCTTATGACCTACTCCTCGTTCCTCTCTCCTTCGGCCTTCCCTCTCCAGCAGAGGACGGCTCAGAAGAAGGATGCCGGACAGAACAGAACCTTAAAGCACAGAACTGTACTGAGGCTAACGCAGAGATCCCCTCATGCTCCGCTCTGTTCTTTTGTCTCAGCGACTGAAAGTTTTCTCTTTCTTCACCCGAAATTGCATCCTCAAATCAAAAAGCAATGCCGGAATCATGAGAAATACTTCATGAAATCGTATACTTCAACAAGAAGATGGATAATAAATGTTAAACGAGCAGATGTTTTGCAGAACTCTGTTAGTGTCAAAGAGGCAATGTGAAAAACAATCTGCCTTTTATTTTTACATATGGTGACAATTCTCACATGCTGCATCCTCAGTTATGGTGTTTATGCTTTGACCACAATGCCCATGGTGTATTTTAGCACTAAATTCCATTGGCAGTAACAGAAAAAAAAATGAGGGAGGATCACATTTGTTTCACACATGTCATTAAAATCAGTTCTGGGTGTTTCCTTTCTCCCTAAAGAGCATACAAAGAAGAAAGCATCTTTTTTTATTTGGAGTTGTTTTTTCTTTGCTCTTTCTTCGAGAGATCTTTGTAAACATCCAGCAAGAGACGATAAAAAAAGACAGAGAGCAACTGTAGTTAATTAGTCCCTCTCTATTACATTGTGTTAACTAGTGCCTACCAACAGCCTGCTTTGTTTAATACCCACAAGCATTCTGGAGAAGCCCGTTCACAGCCTTGGATCATGCTCTTTTGTATAAAAAAAGTAATGCTGGAAGGGTAAAGGAAAAGCTAACAGATCATATGCGCCAGTGATGGCGGGGAGTCCCTCATGTACTCTTTTCTTTCTCGCAGTATAAAGTGCTCCTCTTTGCCTGTGTGAATTTGTAAGGACACCCGTCGGCTTCTCTGAGGGGCTGGCGTGCGAAGGAAACAGAAAAAAAAAAAAACCCAACTTGAACTGAACTGGTCAGCTGCGGCGATGTGGATGCGAGCGTAGAAAAAGGAGCAGAGTGTTGGCTCTGTTTCTGAGAGCTACGCAGCTCTGCACTTCACTGGTCAGAGTCGTCCCAGGAGCGAGGCGATGACTGCTGATATTAGATATGTATCGCCAATTACCCGGACTGTTTGTAAAGAGAACAGTGTGCTGAGCCAAAACAAATGGCTCCCTGTAAGGCTGAGTGTTACTGTTTGCCTAAATTACTGGCCTGAGATTTCTGCTTGTTGTGTGATATCGAGCTCCGAGATTTGTGATCTAGTTCAGGCCTTTCGGAGATTTAAATTTTGCAATATGACCCACTAAATCGCTATAAAGATGCATCTAAAGTTAAAAATATTTTAGTAAATACCCTTTATTTGCATGAAATGGTGTATTGAAACAAAGTGGACCAACATTTTTTAGAAAATCCATATAGTTCGATGTTATTTGCTAGAATTACAGTTTACCTGCACAAATGAGAAATGCATATCACCCTTTGTTTGTCTGAGTTTTAAATTATGATTGTCTTATGAGTAGAAGAGATGGCGCCATGATCATTTTAGTTTAAATCTTGTAAATTATGCACATTTCTCATATGATAATGGAAGATCTTGTGAGATGTTTCAATGCCCCAAGTATGACCAGAAATGTCAAACATATTAACATTCATTACTTAAGTAGAAGTATACTGTAGATACTGAAGTACAAGTACCAACTCAAGCTTTTTACTCAAGTCAAAGTAAGTACTGATTTTAAAACTACTTAAAGTATAAAATTAAAAGGAATGTAAGGAAGAAAAAAACAGCAAATATAAAAGCTTCAGTCAAAACCCAGGGGTGCACAACCTCCCCACGACAACACATTTCTCTAAAGGCCATAATAATATAAACTATAATACAATGTTAATGTTGAAAAATTTAGTGTCCACTAAGTTATCTGTTTCAGCTGCAAATATGCAGATCCCTGCCACGATCACCTTTATACTCTGCTACATTCATCTGCTATGTCCTGCTGGAATGGAAACAAGTCAAAATGAAATAAACGTTTTGCATTTTTTAAACATAAGGAGTAGTAGTAAAAAGTTGGCTGAGAACTAATTATTCCAATAAAGTACAAATAACCAAAATTTTTACTTGCGTAACTTACCAAAATTTTTGTATTTTATTACTTAAGACCTGAGTGTGACTCTCAGTTACTGCCACCACAAATTTTAGCCCAATATCTGTAAATTTGGCAACATTCTAATGGTTTTGTGCAGACCAAGGTCGATTAGATGCAAGAAATATTTATGATATTGTCATCTGTCCACCTCTGTTCCCTCCAACACCAAGTCACAGACTCGTTGCTGTTTTCAGTCACCTTATTGGGTGGTTTTCACAGCCAAACAGGGGTTCCAAGCAATCAGCAGCCAGCTTCTGCTCGCCCAATCATTCAGCTTCACGTGTCCCTCTGAAAGTCACCGATTAATTGGTCCGATTGTCCAGCAGACTGGAAGAAAGAGCTGTATTTGTTTGGGTTATATTCCCCCTGCCTGACTCCACTGGCTCTTTCAGCAGCTCAAACACTGTGGATTTTTTTCTCTTCTTTTTTACCGTTAAGAATAACACAAGCACAACTTTAAACAACTGGTTTTATTATTATGCCAAGCATATTCAGATGAAATATTAAACTAAAAGAAAAGGATTTCAGTGTTTTGCTTTGTGTGTGTGTGTGTGTGTGTGTTTTGTCTAGACATTGTCTAGACGTAATCGAGCAAGATCCTTGGTCCGATAATTGTCTTACTGGTGTCCAGCTTTACCAGTAATCTGTTTACATGTGAGCCTCTGTGGGTGGATAAAAGGTATGTGGTTCTTTTGATTTTTCTGGAGTCCGTATTACTGGAGGTGGGAGTCGAGTAGCTGGCAGACACAAACAGCATTCTGGTTTGGATCTCTTCAGGGTGTGAACACAGGAAAGAGAAAGAAAGCAGAAGGAAAAAAAAACTGTAAAGAGATTAGAGACCCAGCATTCTTTGTAGAAATGGAAATCACCTGCTGTCGTTTTGGCCAGAGTGATAAATAAGGTCAGAAAGGGACGGAGTTCAAGATGTTTTGGTCAAAACTTGTAAATTCATGATGAAAATCCTGTAACTCTTGAGGTCTGTGTAGAGGATGACTCTCAGGCACTACCACGTCAAACTGTTGCTCAATATATGTCCATTTGACCTTTGGCCATTTTTGTTTGAAAATGTTGATTAGCCATGACGTTCATCCTAAAGTGGGGCCATTCCAAAATGTAACCAGACATAGATATATACCCTGTGTTTACTCTTTTGGGTTTCAGTGAAACCTGCGCAGTGATTCATTAGATCAGTGGTTCCCAAAGTTGTGGTCAGGACCCAGAGTGGGGTCCTGAAACGTCAAGTCCTGCAAAGATTTTCCTGAATTATTTACACTTAAAAATATTTTTTTTTGCCTTAGTTGTTACAAGAGCTCATAAAAATGTGTTACCTTCAAACATCCAATCTAATTTTGTTAAAAGGGAAAGTTGTTATAATTTGAGGGGGCTGCAAATGTTTATTAAACCAAAAATCTGAACAAATTTGAAGGACAGATGAACTTCAGTAAAAGGTATAAGACTATGGAATAACCTGGAAAATTATTATAAAAGCACTGGATGAATTTATTCCTGTCAAAAATGATCAAAGCAAAATTGTTAAAGAAATATGWAATTGTTTAATTTGTATTTGTACGAGTTACTGTTTGAGGAGTTTAATTTTGTTTTTGTTTTATTTGGTTTATTGTTGATTGAAATTAATATATATATTTTGTAAATAGGAGCAGATATAAGATTTTTTCTTCTGCTGCTGCCTTTTATTTTATTTGATTTGCATAGTTTTGATGTATGTAATGTGTTTTTTTAAATTGAATGAATAAATACTAAAAGATAAAAAAAAGAATGAGGTTAGTGTACTTAAAATAAATGAAAGTAGCACAGTGAATATTGTCACCATGCCCTTGTTTATTTGACTTGATACCAATTTTTAACAAGCAAAAATAGTTGGGGGCACAGGCATCTGCTGCTGTTATTTTGTGGATCAAAAGCTAAAAAGTTTGGGAACCACTGCAWTGGATGTTTTGCTAACAGACAGACGTGATGCCAACAGTTAATTTCAAAGTTTTAAGCCGTGTCAGGCAGTGTGTAGTTCTTGGMGTCTGAGTGCTATCAGCCTCAAGTACTGAGACTGAAGTACTGAAACTTTGTATTGCTGTGGCAGGAAATAATGGAAAATGTGAGCGTAAATTTAACTGGAAGGGATAAAACATMYGAAGCTAAATTCTGTTAAAGTATTTTAATGAAGCAGCAGTGTCTTTATGTTTGTGAGTTCATAAAGAAAGTGTAGATGTAACTCTCTGTTCACAGGGAAATCAGTATACAGCTGTCATAAAGAGGTAATTGKTTCTAAAACAGCTTTATAAATCATCCTGAACAACTCTGTGTTGCTGGTTGCAGTGTTTATTCCTCCTTCGGTGGATTTACTGCATCTCAAACATTATTACCTGTACTTACCTGGGAAAAGTAAAGGCTTTTCAGTGCCCAGCCACGACCTTCCGCTCTCCAAGCTTTACAACCTCCCACTATCACAGCCACTGACTCGTCCGCTGTCACGTTATGACTCAAAATCATGACCCTTGATGATTTTTTATTACCTCGTATGAAGTAAGCAAGCAGCTCAAGTTTACCCTTCTCAACAAAAGAAAGAAAAAAGAGGAAATTGTATTAAGTTCCCACAGTGAGAAGTCAGTTTGCTTTTAGGATTAAGGCTGTTGTCACACAGCTGCTGAGGTYGCGAGGAAAAAGGGGGTCTGAAATAAAAGCAAACACGATAATTTCCTCTTCTTTCATTCCATCGTTTAACACGAGTCAATCCTCTGCTTTTTCAATCACATCCGCTAACTTGGTTTTATTGGCTTGAGTCAATATTTCATGTATGAGAAGGTAATAATCATAAAACTATTTGATAAGTTATTCAAGTGTGTTTAACTTGGAGACTTTGGGAATCAAACATATTTCTGAGTATTTAGTAGATCTTTGCACACTGTGTACATTTTTTTTCCAGTTTCACTTTCCGATCTGTCTTCAACCTGATATAGACTTTCTGTAAAAACACTGAGTGGAATTATTTGCACATTTTGAAGCTGTTTTGTTGTTTTTCTCTGATCTCTCTCACTTTAAATTCCCCTTGAATTCTATCAGTTTGTGCCTCCATCTGTTTGTTGGTTACATGTCAGCCTGTCTGCATGACCAAAGAAATGCAAAATCCAGCCTARACTATTACAATATGCCTTGTGTGTGGAATTTACATGAAATATTCATCCATGACAGGCATGTGCACACAAAAAAATCTTCCTTCACGCTTCCCCTGCCTCTCATATGCCTASACATAGTGTCTGTGCCTACTTAAGACATTTTTCTTTAATATTATTTTTAATTCTTTGAAACACAACACAAATTGTAAATTAAAGCAGAATATGATGGTTTGCTAGTTTTATAAACCAGATTTTTGTTCTCATTGGAGGAAAGTAAATATATTAAATGCTTAAAATAAGTACCATACTGGGAAAACAAACATTTTGTGGCAGCAAAACATCTCACAAATTTAGGGACAGGGTTCTGTTTAAATTTGAGAAGTGGTCTCTCTTTATTTAAAATTTTGAAAAAAAAAATCAAGGAAAGAGCCTAGTTGTTTGGAGTTTTTGGAGGAGAATATGTTCCCATTCTTGTCTGATGTAGGACAGTCATGCCTCTTCTTCACTGCATTAATGTTGCCTTTACAGATTTTTCAGCTGCCATTGCCAAAGGCACTAAGTTTTTCTGGATGGCCCCTCTCCTCTTTAGCGTGGAGGACTTGACATCAATGGTTTCCAAAAGTAATTTCATATTTTGATTTATCTGACCACAAAACAAGTTACTTCAGTCCATTTTAAATGAACTTTAGCCCAAAGAAGACAGGAACACTTYTGGGTGGTGTTCACATACGTCCTTTTCTTTGCATAATAAATCTTTAACTCACACTTATGGATGGCACAACGGGCTGTGTTTACAGACAATGATTTGTCGATGTGTTCCTGAGCCCACCCAACCATGTCTATAACAAGCCCCACTTTTTCACCACTTACCTTTCCAACCTTTTGTTGCCCAGGACCCATCATTTTGGCACCTTCCTAAAAGAATTGCACAAATCTTAAAAAAAAAAACACTGACAAACTTGAAAAAAAAATTGACTTAGACGATTATTTTAGAAACATGCTGGTTTTTGAGATGTCAGACACATTAAATTCAATTTTTTATGGGCTCCATTGTAAATAAAGTATAGGTTTATGGGTTTTGAAAATCATGGCATTTTTTTTACATTTTCCAAGACATTCCAACTTTTTAGGAGTTGTGTTTTTTTTAAAGTGAAATAATCTAATGTCAAATTAATTAAAATGCACATTGATGTGTGCGTGTTGTTCACTGTTTAAACGTCAAGTTTCACTTCATTCGCTTCACTGAGGGAGTACAAGCGGGAGGGAAATGTATCTTTAGCTCCCATGTTATAATTGTGGCACACTAATGATGTAGACACATTCTCACTGTCTGTTTACAGGAAGCGCTCTTCTTTAATTTGTGACTGGTGTGAATGCCAAATGCCTATATCTAATTGCTGGTGTTTGCTAAAAGACACTATTTACACTCCCTCTGTAGACTTAGAGATGCTTCTCGTGTTTCAGGGTGGGAAGATTAAAAAAAAGAAGTACAGTAAACATTTTTAATATGATATATATGTGTATATATATTTTTTTTCTTAAGAAAATTAAATTAAGATTAAAACAGCTGCAGGGCCACATGCATTTTTTTCTCATGCAGAGGCTCTTGTTTAAATCTTGTAAGCTGAACGCTTTGTTTAGGTTTATTTCTGTCCAAACCACCATACTTCATTCAATTACAGTGCAATTGTGTCCCAAAAGAAGACGCTACTTTTGTCAAATTACTAGATATCTCCTTGGAGAAGTAAATTCTTCAGCTTTGATTGACCGATGTAAACTATTTGAAATGTGGTGTTGCACTTGTCATGCAAATGAATAAGAAATAAAAAGCGTTCGCTTTCACTTGTGTACACAAGTGCTGTTTGTTTGTGTGAAAGGTTTCKTGTTCTTCCCGTGACAGTGCAAAATAGCCACATATTTGGGACCTTATTATTGCTGTGTGCAAAAATAGCTCACAAACCACTAAACAGACTGGACAAATTTGATGGGGTAGCAGTTGTGAGTCATTCACAATACATAGCATGAGTGTAATGTCAGGCAATCTTCTGTGAGATCATGTGCAATATTTTATTTTTTTAAGTTTTATCAAAACAGTGTAACTTCATCATTTCTCAACACACATTAGTTTTAAACTCTGACATCACATGAGACAGATCTGCATTCCTCTAAATAATCCAAAGCCTTTTATTTTGCCTGTTTTTGTTTCAGCTATAGCTTGGGTTCCCTGACCCAAAGACACAAAGATTTCCTCTTGAAGAAAAAAAAATCCCTGCTTTTTTTACACCATAAGTAATCTGGAGTAAAATCACAGCAACTCATGTTTGACAACATATTGCTCCTAAAACAAGCTTAAACTCTCTTTTTCTGCTTCTGCACTCCTGTCACTGCTGACGGTGTCTCCCTCCTCCTCCTCCTCACTTAAAAAGGAGCTGAGCTCAGGGCCCAGGAGGCTTCTGATCAGATAGATGTTAACTTTTCATTGATATCAGACTGGAAGGAGAATTCAGGCTATCAGTTATGTCGGTGAACAGCAAAAAAAGAAAAAAAAAAGGAAGAAAAAAGAAAAAAAAGGTTAAGGTGTGAATACTCCTCCTGCTGTTCATGCAGACAGTTTCAATTACCGCTTTTTACAGGTTTTTGCAATAAATGGATAAGAAAGGGACACATTTTCGAGGAGAAGCGAGAAAAGGAGTGGAGAGGAAGAACATTGAGACAGGGTATTTGATTCATGGAAAAGTGTTCTCGTRCACACACAGACACTAATTATTTAGGCTTTTGATAAAGAGATTAGTTTCATCATCCTGCTCTCTTTAGGGGGTCCGTGTTCAGGATATCCTGCCTTTCCTAATACATGTTCCTGTTGGAAAACCTGGTTAAAGTAACACAAATAATAATACAGATTTATGAAGGAGTTAAGCTTGATTCGTTACCCTAATTTGGCTAAAAAGTTAAATTTCAGAGAGGACTCGATAGCAAACAGAGCAGAGTACAGAATGTTAGCAAAAAAATAAAAAAAATAAATTAAAAAAACTCAGAAGGTACAGAGGTGGACTAGTGACAACTGTTTTATTTATTTATTTTTTATTATTAGCTCAGTGGCAGAGGTTGGAGTCCAGCTTAGAGCTACAAACAGTGARGTGCTAATTTTAGCCTCCAAAGAGGATAAGGATAAATAGCTTGCTGCCAGTTTGCCATATGGTCCCCTGCCGATCATACTGTRTTCGGAATATTTTCACCCCACCTCCACCCTTGTGCACACAGCACATATACACACAGGAACATGTTTTGTTTCAATATTTTCTTTAAGTTAGAACATTACCAAAAAAATGGGGTCAAGCAGTTTGTATTTGAGTTTTTTCATTTAAAAATAGAAAAGATGCTGGAAGTGTAATGTTCAGATGGGACAATGAGGATCCCTTTTTATTTTCAGAAACCACTACTATCGCTTCCAGCTGCAAAGTAACATTTGGTTTCTTCTGTAATCTTCTGCAAGTTGGTTTATATTCTTATTTGTAAATATGAGCCTTGTAGAAGAATAAAAAATGAGCCTCTCTCGACCAGCACACATGCATATGTTCACATGTAAATGTAACACACACACACACACACACACACACACACACACACACACACACACACACACACACACACACACACACACACACACACACACACACACACACACACACACACAGCTACTCTCCATTATTCTCTCACTCTCTGCCTCAAATTGAAATAATTCAATTTATAGACACAGTTCCAGACCTCCCTGGCTAAGAGCATTATGCATGGAGCCCCCCACCCCACCCCTTTACCGAACAAAAGAAGAAGAGAATTTACCAGCCAGCTCTCCAAACGGCACCAACACAAAGCCAATTTCATGCCAGGAAAACACCAGCTGAAGAGCCATATTTGGTTACAACCTTTCCCCAGTGGATTTTTTTTGTCACTGATATGGGTCGATGCCGCCTATATATTTTTATCTGCATATAATATATATATATATATCCTAAAGAGACTTCACTTGCTTTTACTTTTCAAATCTGGTTTTATGTTGGAACAAACTCAGTCTCGGAGTGTAAAAGATCTTTTGTTTTCATGTAGTCAGCCAAAATGCAACCTTTTGCAAATAATGTCGTAGCCCCACCTCTAGGGTGTCCAGTGCAGTCTTTATGCACATCGTCCATGCCTTGCTTCATTTTGAATATTGGCAAAGTTAACACWGTATTTTAGATAGTTTCCAGTGTTTCTGTGTGGTTGTCATAAGAACAACTTTTGCTAGATGATAAATTGCCTCAGAAATCATTGTGATAATATTGTTTGGAGACCATTTTAAAGTAATATAATGACACCCTGCATGCGCAGCTGCTAAAGCTGTAAAATTGATTCCTGTTTCCTCTGTATAAGCTGGCATGATTTATTTTGTTTGTCTTCCTCTAGCTTCATTAAATAATTGCAGTCGCCCTCTTGATTACAAAATTTACAAAGGTTTACATAGTTTACATAAACTTAAGGAGTTTGAGAAAATAACACACAACAACAACTACTGACGCTGCATCACTACCCACCTATATCCAAGCCAGCTTAACTTATTCTTTGTGTGTGTTACGCTGGCTTTATAAAATAATTGCGGCCACCTGCAAGCTGCTTAACACCAAGGCCAAGTTGTCGTGTTGTGAGCTCATGCATCCTGGAATGCAGCAATAGGCAAAAAGTAGTTTAATGTGATTCTTCTGGGCTAAAGCTTGACCCAAGGCTGACCCAGACCAAACATGCTGTCCCCAGAGGCCCCCTCCCATTGGTCCCTTTGACATGGATACCTGCTATAGGGATTCAACTGCGAGATAAAGACCTTGCCAAGCTTTTTTAAGAGTTCGGGGAGGGAGAAAAGAGGAAAGAGAGGGCCAGATAACAAATACCTGTAGATAAACACTGGAGCAGCAGGCTGGGCTGGAGGGCAACGTGGGCGTTTACTTTTTTGTGTTTGCAGAGCAACACAAAGCTCGCCACTTGTGGAGCACACACTTGTGAACAAACACATTTGGATGTAACCCGATCAWCCCTTCTTGCTTCAAGCCAGTGCAACTTAAAGACATGAACAGGGACCGATGGCAGAGATTCTCTCTAGTGATAACCTTTGGAGTAAAGGCCTGAATGGTGTTAAACACACACACACATGCATGCACACAAAATAGCACATATTTAAATTGTACACACCAGCTCTCATGGCAGTCCTGAGTCTTTGTTCCATTGAGATTCTCTTAAGCAGCAGGGAGGTCATACTCTTACAGGAAGTCACCCCCAGAGAGGGCTGCCTCTTTCAGGAAGTGACTCGGTGGGAATGTGTGGCGAGAGCACCGGCATCTATGGGGGGCATATTACTCCTGTCCACATGGGCCCATGCTCCACAGGAAGTGGGTCGCTGTAAACCCACTCACTTCCTCTTCCTCTGCTTCTGTCCTAAAACGCTTATCAGGCTGYGCATGGGTAGGTTGATAGCACTGCTAATCCTCCACATCCACGCAGCACTACATCCTGTACCTATCAATATGACAAGTAGGCGGGAGGAGTGGAGACACAGTGTTCCTTTTCGGGGTTCTGGTTAAGGGGGGAGTATAATCTTTGATATTTAAGCTTGTAAACCAAAGAGGTTTTATCACTTAAGAGGTATGTATGAAGGAGTTTAGGAGGGTGTCCTGTGATAAGGCTATTCTTCTTTTTTTGTTGACTGTTCCCATTTTCAGAGGTCACAACAGCGAATGAACTTGCATGAAAGAGTTGGTGATTATTTTGTCACCGGAAACCCTTTTTGACGCAAAATRAGCTCAAACCTACATCCTCAGGATTACGAAACCGCGACGCTGACCACCGAGCTCCCGCGTCTCGTTCTGATAAGGCCGTTCTAAACCTCTAAAATGTAAATGCAACCATAACAATGTAAACGCTTTAACAATGTGGGCTTTGGCTCTGACAACTTGTTTACCAACCTCTCACTAATTTGAGCTTATGAATGCAAATCATATTATACTAAATACTAAAGCTTCTGTTATTCTAAAAGAAAAAAAAGCCCATCTGGAAGTTGACATGCTATTATTAGCCCATGCCACCACATGCTTGGATTATCTAACTACATATTTCAGTTTGGCTGCCGCTGATAAGGTAGCAGTGGGAAAAGCTCATTAAAATAATTTTCCAGTGTTCGTGTCGTTCATATAGTGTAGAGAGCTGAAGGAACATAAATGTTTTGAATGACAAAAATGAAGCTGTGAATCTTCAGTTTGGTAAATGATGCTAAATCTCAAACAATATTATGGGTCAAGCTGAATGAATGAGAGCTGATAGATTTCAGTGAATTTGGAGAAGAAAACTGTGCTCTGATAGTAAGCTTTTTTAAAAATGTATTTTAATAAATTGGCAAAGAATTAAATTTGTGTAGTTTTTCAGTCAACCAAGCAAATCGACTTATTTGTTATTGATTATATTTTGCTTTTAATCCCCCCCTGTTCAGTTTGTTTGTACAGCTGAAGGCTCTGAAAAGGATATATTTGACTCAATTAGCCTTACAGGCTTATGTTATTCAGTTTTTATTTATTGGGCTTTACTTTTATAAACTGGTTTTTACCAAAAGACGTTTTAAACAGGAGATTTGTCCTTTAGACTATCCAAAGTTTCCCTCTCGTTGTCCCACATTTACRCTGAACAACTTTGGAATGCCCTTCAGAGCAGCAGCTGACTTTTGGAGTGAACCGCTATGCCATTGTGCTGTTAAGTGCTTTTACCTTTTGTTATAGTCCTTGTCCTTTCTGCCGTCCCCTCCCCCCTTCCCATCTTCTTCCATAGTCCATTTCCCCCTCGATCTGTGTGCTGTGTGTTGAGTTTGACTGAAGCGTGGTGTGCAGTAGGTGTCAAAAGACCTGGGAGAGGCAATGAAACAATCAAGAGCAGGGGTTAAGAGAAAGAAAGCTGCAAAAACGCACACTTCAAGGAATCGTACTGGTTTTGTATTTATATTGCTCTCAAAAATGCTGCCATTTGAACCAACCTTCTATCGCCAAGTTTTTTTTAAAGGGGGGGTGGGGGGTGGGATGGCAACACAAAAGCAGGAGGGGTGAAAAAATCAATATGAACACAGAAAAAGTGCTCAACGTGAAAGGGTGAATTCATTGTCCTGCACTTTTCATTTGAGCTCATACACTGTGTCTCTTTCTCCTTCGTTCTTTCCCTTCTCAGCTGATCTGGAAGCGAGAATACGAGGCGGCCGACGTGTGTGTTTGTGTGTGTGTGTGTGTGTGTGTGTGTGTGTGTGTGTGTGT